>NC_082730.1:12781317-13086067 GCF_030144855.1 Hypanus sabinus | reverse complement strand
CCATCCTTTACATCCTGCTGATCTTTCTGCCCCATCAATGCCAACTTTATTTGTCTGCATTCAGTCATATCTCTCTGCAAATTATTTCCCCACTACCAAGTATACAGTGGTAGATATCTGAAAGCTGTGGAATCAGGTGCAATTATTACTTTTAAGGGGCATTTAAACAGACACTTAAATAAACAAAGCATTGAAAGAAATGGTTCTAATGTGGCCAAGTGGGAATTCAGCAGATGGGCAAAATGATTGCGTGGATGTGATGGATTGAGGACCTGCAGCTGAAACACTTCCTCTCCACACTCAGCTCTGGACAGCAATACACAAAGCTTTACTGTATAAAATGGACCAATTGACATTCACCCCTCTGTTCAATAGTTTTATTATGAGTAATATTGAAATACAATTACTTCTGACAGCTTGCTTCTCTACCAACACAGAAAAGGGTGTCAGAATTCACATTCACACATAAGCCAAGTCTACTTTCACAAGCAAACTATTTTAAAACGAGTACAGTACTTCACTTTCATTACTTGTTCTTCAAATACAGACTTCACTGAGAAGGTCAGCGTCTATTGACAATTTCTAATTGCCCTTGAAGTAAGAGGCGATTTCACTCAATCAAATGTGGGTCTGGGGTAATGTGATCCATTGATTTATATTTTAATCTATTAGCTTCTTGCTCTCCATCATTGATAAATCTGTTTTTTTTTTAAACTCAAGATTATTTAAGAGTTAAATTTCCCACTGTCACGGTGATGTTTTAATGTGCTTCTGGTTCAATACTGCAGGTTACTGAATGCCTCTATACAAAACATAATTGAAGTGGTTATTTCAAATAGCAAGACTGCAGACATCAGTCTGAAACCTAGCCAAAGAAGATGACTGTGCATTCCAAATTAAAATCTATTATAGACTTGGTTTGCCTATATCCTACCTGGAAAAGTCCCAAACACTTGTGACAACTTGCCAAATGTCATGGATTAGCAAATTAAGACAAAGTAGTTACAAGAATTACCTCTGATATATCTTGCATTCCAGCCGAGATTGTGAACCACAAAACTGCACAAACTCAAAACATCCAGCTACACAAATGCAAAAGTCACTACCTACCTAGAAAACATCAGTAACAGCCTACCAAATCAAAGGTGCAGCTTCCAAACCTTAAATTTCAATAAAAGTCAAATGCTTCTACATCTTTATTGATGGATTTTGTGATTCAAACTAAAGCCCAAACCAAACACCACACCAAAGTTTTATATTTCCTTTTCCCAGAAAAGGACACAAACTCCTCAGGATATTTTCCCGCACACAAAAAAAAGTTACGGGTATGAAAGCTATTATATATATGAATTATGAGCTCATGGCTATTCTGTGCCCACCCATCCTGTGTTCTTGAGCAGGAAACTTTATACACAAATCAGATTTAGCAATGTGTGGTTGTTACAGTGTAAACATGTAACATTTCTTTATTAATTGGTAATTTACACTATTAACAAAACAGCAGCCCCAAAGTCTTACTGACTCTCTCTCCTCCTCCAGATTTTTATTCTTACCTTCATTATGCATTAGATCAGCCTGTCCACCCACATTGTAAATTCTTTTCTGACTATTAAAAGCATTAAGTATAAACAGTGACATGAGCTCAGATCAACTAAATTTACTTAATTTTAGCTGGTACTCATTCTTGCTCACACCACAAGTCTCCACTGTTTAATATTAATGACTTTGAACTTTGGCTTATCACATTTGACACAAGATGAGCTCTTGACCATGTTTGTCAATCAGCAAGACTTCAGCTTCAGAGCCACAACCCTGTCACATCTCAACTGCTTTCTCCAATTCACCCAGATCAGCAGCCCACATTCTGCCTTCGGTAGACTTGAACCCAACCAAAACTTGGATGGAGCTGACCTGTACCAAGCCTTTTTCAGCCATCACCCCAATCTTTGCTGGTTTATACTTGGATACAGCAACTTTCAAAATCTTATCTTTAAATTCTCCCTCTATTTGGTGCATTTCTTCATATACACACACCACTAAATTTTGCTCCAATTCTACCAATTTATACATTCTCTACTTCCTCTGCTTGAGTGGCGGTGTGGAGATCCGTCTCTATTAAAGAAGGTGTAAAGTGCTCCTGGTAGCTTGCAGGTCACCCTCGGGCAAGGTATAGCACACACTTAGACCCCCTTCCAAAATCAGGGTCACGCAAAGTCATGGGAGCAGGTGGTGGATGGTCATATGAGCAGCCGGTGCATATCACATGTCCTGGTTGTGCGACCACTGACGTCAGGCCGACAATCTTTCAGAGTATTGATAATGGCTGTGGTCACCAGTCTTGTAAAGACTCTGCTCAGAAGAAGGCAATGACAAACTACTGATACAGGAAAAATTTGCCAGGAACAATCCTGGTCATGAGATCATGATCATTTATGTCATACAGCATGGAAGATGATGACCTACTTTGCTCTTCCAGAAGCAGCTTCTTCACTTCTCTAAGCCTTAAGCTCTAGCATTTCTTCAAGCCTATGCCACTTTAAAAGGAAGCAAAATGGTCCTTAAATCTTTCTTCAGTGACCATAAATTTACTTCTTTTTAAGCCCATCACCCCTAGTGGGGCATTAATCGCCAACAGCAACTCACCACAGTCCCTAGTCCTGGATTTAAGGTTGACCAGCCCTATCACCACACCACTTCATACGTCTTCTGGGCAAAGGTCCTTCCTCTCCCAGTGATGAGGTCTTTGGAGCTTCTGTTGGCATTCTTGTGGCTGTCTCTGAGTTTTGAGGGGATGGGGTCAATAGCCCCATGCCCAATTCTGCTGGGCTTGAGACTGTCCAGGACTGACTAATAGTTTTACAGTAACTTCCTTCCATGTTTCAGTGTTAGGTTTTGATCAGTGTCACCTGTATGAAGTGTCCACTGAGGTTTTACCGTGTTAACATGCAAGATGTTGCTAATAACTTCCTGATTCAAGTTTGTCTCTAGCTATGCAGATACACTTTTTAAAACCTTTGCAAGGTACATTACATCAAATTGACGAAGATTTTACTTCCTCCCCCAACTGAATATTCACTTGCAGCTCCTTCATAAACAGTGCCTTCATAGTTGGTGGAACTGTGTTCCACCCACTCACAGTTCAATCCTCCATCATCGGTAAGGAAAGCTTGAGCTATTAATTGCATTGCATGTTCATTAGTCACTATCTTCACTATTGAACAAATGGTTATCAGCACTCCCACATTCAGGCGCAAGGCAAGCCCCTACCCCCTAACCATCACTATCCTCTGTCTTCTAACACCTCCCTATTCATAAGTTACTGCAGGAACAGACTGCATCTGTGTTCAATTCATCTACAGCGGCAGACCTAGATAAGATAAATACCAGAAAGGAATGCCCCTCAGAATCAAGTTTATTATTATAGGCATATGTTATCCAATTTCTTGCTTTGTGGCATCAGTACCACACAATATTTAGAAAAATAAGTTACAAGAAATACAAATAAATAGTGCCAAAAGGGAGCAAAATGGTGATATAGCATCCATAAATCATTCAGAAATCTGATGGTAGAGGGGAAGAAGCTGTTCCTAAAATGTTAAGCATGTATTCATAGCTTGCATCTCCATCATATCACTACTTAATTAGATAACCATTTCTTTCTGTAAAAAATAATTATCTGACAATAGTCTTGATCTAGGCCTCCATGTTGTTATCTGCACACCTTCGCATGTGCTTACCAGTTTTATGATTCAATACGTCCAACGCACTTTTAAAACTACCATTCAGTATCTGTAGTATTTTAAGACCTGTTGAATCACATTTCAATGAGTCCTGCAATCATGACTAGCTTTAGGTTTGCCTAAAGATGACACTAATAAGCTGAGCTCTTTTTCAACTTCATGCACAACTCACAACCTCTCATTCTTCAATTGCTTGTCACCTATTTATCCATTTTAAAAACACAGTACATAAGTTACCAGAAGCAGATAAGGAAAAGAGTACAGAGAAAAGCAAATGCAATTATGTTTTTAGTACGTTCACACTCTGAAAGCTACACATCGCACTGGACATTAGATACAAACCCCCCCCCCGGTGCTCTTCAAGTGATTCTTTGGGCTTTGGGGGGGGGGGCGAAGTCTCTGGTCGAAGTGTGAACACATACACCTCAATAAGAACTAGATGAGGTAGCTTGGCAGGTCTTGCCACAGGATTGATAACAAATCAGGAGCTGCTGACACAGTGAAGGCACCAGTGGCTTTATTACAAGGTTAATAATCCAGAGGACTGGGCTAGTCTTCTGGAAATATGATTGATGTCCTGCCACAGATTCTACAACATTTAAATTCAAATAACTTATTCAGTTAATATAGAACAAAAGAAAATGTGTCTATGGAACCACCAGAGTGCTACTGAAAGTTTGCTTGATTCACCAGTGTTCAATAGGCAAGGATATCTGTTCTCCTTCCCCAGAACACCCTATATTACAAGGTTATACTGTAAACTGTGCCTATCCTCTGAAATTACCTCAATATAATAATTTCAAACAGAACTTTGTATGGATGAGAATGGAGGCTTTGCCAAAGAGGCCTACATTCTGTAATCTAATACAGAAGACTGGGAACCAAAACCTAAAAAGACCAGCTCCATACGAAGGATTGAATTCATTGTGAGAGATCTCACCGTAAGAATTCAGTAACTGATTTTAACCTAATTAAGTGGCAGGATGAGGATATATTAACTCAAAACCTTACAATATTTGCACCTTTTCTAAATGTACAACAACCTATTTGAAACCAGAGCCACAACTTATGTTGTGAATCTACACGATTCAAAGTAAAAGCCTCAAACAGGTTTTCAAATGAAAAGCATGTCACCTTGCAAATTAAGTGACTTCTGCTTAAGATTGCCTTGAGCCTTAAAAATATTAAATGTTAAAATTGTGAAAGGAAACTGGATCAGTACCTTAATGTGCTTCTGAGACATCCTTCTTGCTTTAGTCCCTCACTGGTCTTGTATTTTTTCATAAATTTCTGTTTCACAGTCAACGCACTTCCTAAGAACTGAATTGTCTAACCCCCACCCACAGCTTTGAGTAAACTTTGTGTTAAATAGATTGAGTCACCTGACTTGATTTCTAATAACCTTCCACAGGCATACACAAAAGCGCCTTCATATTATCTGATTGTGAAATTTCTTGAAAGCTTCTGACATCCAAGATTGTCAGGCACTAATGGGCTTTCAAATGGATACAAGGTTAATACAACACCCTGAATTAAGATGATAAAAAGACCTTATTAGGCTTTATCCACATTTCACAGCAGAAATTCAGAAGCAAAATTTTGCTATCAATTTTTTTGTTCTATATCTATCATCAGAGGTGAAAACCTCTGCTTTAAACAAACATACAGCATAGGAGCAGACCTTATGGTCCAACAAAGTTGTACCAACTGAGTTAAAGATGCCTAATTAAACCAATCCCTGCTTAGGGCACATCTATCAACGGGCATTGGTCCTAAAGTTGTGATTTAAAGTTATACTATGGCTTGTGACAGAAGGCCAGGCCAAAATATGTCACCAATGAGGAAGAGATTGCAAAATCACTGAGGCAACATGCTCTTCTCTGACAGAGATCACCTTCGTCAAATGTCCTTAACCACATTGTATTGCTTAATTTGACACTGGAAATGTGTTCACAGAAGTAAGGGCATTCCACATCACTCATGAGTGCGCACAGCAAACATGAAAGGGCAAATAGAGCAGAGTGAAAAAAGCCTGCATGCACTTGAGCATACCAAAATCTTTGAAGGTCATCTTTTTGAAAACAAACTTCCCAGCCAGGACTTGTAACTCAGAATACCGTGATACACCTGTGGAGTCATTTAGAGGCTTTTTGAAGGAGGCTTACACTTAATTCCAACAGCCACCTTGCTGACATTAAACAATTTGCATGAATCACACAGTGAAAACTTTTTAGCGGTGATACTAATAATTCTGCACTGAAGTAGAGTAATTCTGCTCCAAGCAATGTCCTATTAGGGACTGCTATTTTTGCACAAGTTTATTAGAAGAGAAGGTAGGAGTCTTAAATCAAAACTAAATATTAAAATAATTACTGCCAGGAAACACAAATTACTTGTAAACCATGAAAAACAGACCACCTCCATCTTTCTAGCTTGGGTACACAATGGGCCCCTATCTAGTGTTTTAGGCCAATAGGGTGGTTTGTATATGGAATAAGCTGCCAACAGAACTGGTCAATGCAGGTACAATAATCTCATTTAAAAGGTAAACAAAACAAAATCCAAGACATTGAAGGCAACCTTCAACACAATGAAACAGTTTTACTAAGTACACTGCGAACTCAAGGACTTGAAATAATTAACCTGTGGCCTATCTCTCTCACAAATTTTGGATATATTTCTAAATACTGTGAATTCCTGTTAATTGGGTTGTCGGTTAATCAGGGCAGCTGCTTATTTGGGACTACTCTTAAAGTACAGAAACCAATCAAGAAAATAGCCAGGATTCACTTTGTTCACTTGGACACTTTGCCACTTAATGGGTCAGGAGACTGTTGCCAAACCGTTTCCAACTAGCATCAGCTGCATAAACCTGTGTGGCTATTTAGTGTGAAACGTTGCTTATGTGTTTCTATTTAAAAAGTAATTTTTGCCTCTGATGGCAAGAAATTAGCAGCAAGAAAATTCAGAATTGTTTTGCTCAATGAGTTTGAAACATTCACACGGAAGTGCCAGAAACTGCCAAGAGTGAAAATGAAATGATTTCTCTACTTCAACAAGTTAGGACCTACAACAAATTTGAAAGTATTTACAATCATTTTGAATGTTGTAACGAAAATGAAGATTTGGAGGATGCAATCATCCAAGGCACTGCTTGAAGGCAGTCCATTATCTGTACTGTGTGTCTGCACCAATTTTGTTCATTTACTGTTGATCAAATGAACATGGCAGTTTGTTGGTTGTCTATCATACAATGATGACAGTGAAACCCTTATGGGAGAGTTTTTAAAGTGGAAATACTATTGCACTGGGGCAGGTCCACTCTCTCAACCTTGGAAGTCTGGGTCTAGTGGATGAGTAGTCACAAACTGGGCTCTTCCTTGGTTGCAATGGATGACCATGATGCCTTCCGTGCCTTATCACATCCTTTGCACTCCACGAAGTGGTGCAGAACCACCTTCTTGACTATTGGATCTCACTGTTGATTTCATCCACCCATTCCGCCAGAGGTGACTAGAACAGCCATGTCCCTACTTCACTGGGGTACGAGGCACACCGGCTACCCTCACCTGGTTTAGCCCACCTGTCGTAATGGTGCATAGGGGAGTGGCTGCTATCAACATGCAAACATCTGCTTGGACCCACAGATGAGAACTGAGTTTCGGGTGGGAATCAAAAAGTCAAATGCCCCAGAATGAACACAAGCCTCTTCATGAGAGGTGGCAGCCCTCCCTAGACACCCCATGAAATGAATGAATTCCCAAACCAAAAGCCATGGATGAACCAGGAGGTTCATTGTCTGCTGAAGGCTAGATCTGTGGCATTCAAGTCTGGCGACCCAGGTCTGTACCAGAAAAACAGGTATGATTTGCAGAGGACTATTTCAAGGGCAAAGAAGCAATTTCGAACGAGGTTGGAGGCAACATCAGATGTACAACAACTCTGGCAGAGTTTGCAAGACATCACTTCCTACAAAGCAAAACTCAATAGCATGAATGGCAGTGATGCTTCACTACCAGATGAACTCAACGCCTACCATGTCCGCTTCGGATGGGAGAATATAACTACAGCTGGGAAGATCCCTGCTGCACCTAATGAGCCTATGATCTCTGTCTCAGAGGCCAATGTTAGGCTGTGTTTAAAGACAGTGAATCCTCGCAAGGCGGAAGGTCCCAATGAAGTACCTGGTAAGGCTCTGAAAACCTGTGCCAACCAACCGGCTGGAGTATTTAAAAACATTTTAAACCTCTCACTGCTACGGGCGGAAGTTCCCACTTGCTTCAAAAAGGCAACAATTAATCCAGTGCCTAAGAAGAATAATGTGAGCTGCCTTAATGACTATCACCCAGTAGCACTCATATCTGCAGTGATGAAATGCTTTGAGAGGTTGGTCATGACTAGACTGAACTCCTGCTCAAATAACATCTCCTCCTCGCTGATGATCAACACTGGTGCACCTCAGGAATGTGTGCTTAGCTCACTGCTCTACTCTCTCTATACTCATGACTGTGTGGCTAGGTATAGCTCAAATACCACCTATAAATTTGCTGATGATACAACCATTGTTGGCAGAATCTCAGGTGGTGATGAGAGGGCGTACAGGAGTGAGATATGCCAACTAGTAGAGTGATGTCACAACAACAACCTGCAACTCAACGTCAGTAAGACTAAAGAGCTGATTGTAAACTTCAGGAAGGGCAAAATAAAGGAACACATACCAATCGTCAGAGGGATCAGAAGTAGCGAGTGAGCAGTTTCAAGTTTCTGGGTGTCAAGATGTTCAAGGACCTAACCTGGTCCCAACATATCGATACAGTTATAAAGGCAAGCCAGCGGCTATACTTCATTAGCAGTTTGAAGAGATTTGGAATGTCAACAAATACACTCAAAAACTTCTATAGATGTACCGTGGTGAGCATTCTGACAGGCTGGGGGGTATGGGGTGGGGGGGGGGGGGAGGCTGCTACTGCATAGGACTGAAGAGGCTGCAAAGGGTGTAAACTCAGTTGGCTCCATCTTAGGCACTAGCCTACAAAGTACGCAGGACATCATCAAGGAAAGGTGTCTCAGAATGGCAGCACTCGTTAAGGACCTCCAGCACCCAGGGCATGCCCTTTTCTTACTGTTGCCATCAGGCAGGAGGCAAAGAAGCCTGAAGGCACACACTCAGTGACTCAAGAGCAGCTTCTTCCCCTCTGCCATCCGATTCCTAAATGGATATTGAACCCTTGAACACTACCTCAATTTTTTAATATATTATTATTTGTTTTTGCATGATTTTTAATCTATTCAATATATTTATACTGTAATTTATTTACTCATTCATTCTATATTATGTATGGCATTGAACTGCTGCTGCTAAATTAACAAATTTCACGACACATGCCAGTGATAACAAACCTGATTCTGATTCCCCCATCAATAACTATTAGGAGCTAATACGCAGTTTTATAGGACATTTTATAGTAGCACTGGTGCTCCAGTTTGTTCTGCATTTCATTTAAATACATAATCTGTTACTCAGTTAAACTTCAGTTTGTCCTTTTAATACTTTTTTTAAACTATTTCCATGAAACTTCTGCTAAGTGGGACAGCCGCATAATTGGGCCAAAATGTACTAGTCCCAATGTGTCCCAACTAACTGGAATCCATTATTTACTACAAATTCTAAGGAAGGAAGTTGGCTTTTGGTTCAGATAATTTTCATACACAAAATTAGTAACATGGCCCCTCAGTTTCTCACACCTCCCATCCCAGACCAGCGCAAATCACCTTCCTCATCATCCATTGCTTGTTTTATTATTGACAAGAGCAGGAAAAATACAACCAAACCACCAAGCTTGCCCTGCCAATCAATATGTTCCTGGCTGATGTGCCAAGTCTCAACCTATGTTTCAAGTTTCCAACAGCAGTCAATTCCTAACCTTTCAAGAAGGCATCTACCTCCTCTCTCAATACCCCCAATGACCTAGCCTCCTCAGCCCTCCAGGGAGGCAAATGACAGACTCAAAGTAACCTTCTTAATTTGTAACTTTTAGATTTTAAACAAACACAAGAGATTCTGCAGATGCTGACAATCCAGAGTAACACACAAAACACTGGAGGAACTCAACAGGTCAGGCAATATCTATGGAAAGGAATAAACAGTGAACGTTATAGGCCAAGACCCTTTATCAGGTTATTGGTAATTCTAAAATTCAGCCCGGAAGTTGGCAATAATCCTGTGCTCTGTCACAGTTTTATATCTTTCACTACCTGGAAATAAGGCTGGTAATTTGAGCTTTTAGTTTACTGGATACAGCAACCTAGAAGCCCAAACCATCTCAGGATCTTGGATATCCAATGTGGTATCACAGCCAAAAATCTGCCCGAGGATGGATAATTAATAAGATTCACAGAGATGGTAACGTCAAAGTGAAACCCAAAACTTCCTCAAATAGACAGCAGCTGATACCTTGCACAACTCCAGTGTGTTCCTGTTTGATTGTACACAACCCAAAGTACAGCTCATGTTAAAAAGTGCTCTTCTATTAAAAATAGCTGTGCGTGACAGCACTTTTTATGAAACAAAATATGATGCAAAAATTCCATCAAATAGATTCTTACATTAGTACAGACCTTCTGCATCCCCACTCCCACAAGCTGAAAAATTGATTGGAGGTTAGATATTTGCTAAACTGTAAAATCTGATAGCTTGTTTTGAATGAGATACGTTAATCTGAAGCTGAACGTGCTTTCTAATAGATCTCTATTAATTAGGAAGCCTAATCACAAAGGCAATGTGATGGAGAACTGTCTCTACCAAAGGCACCCCTTCCCTCCGTTAACATGCGGGTCACCCTTGGGCAAGGTGTAGCACTTGTTTAGCAGCCCACCCCTCCCGGATCAGGATCACGTGAAGCCTGGGAACAGGTGGTGGATGGCCGTAAGAGCAGCTGATACACATCATGAGTCCTGGTAACTTGACCACTGACACCATGCAGACACTCACTGGAGAGTATTGTTATTGGCAGGGGTCACCTATCTTGTAAAGTCAAGTCAAGTCACTTTTTATTGTCATTTCCAACATAACTGCTGGTACAGTACACAGTAAAAACGAGAAAACATTTTTCAGGACCATGGTACTACATGAACAATACAAAAACTAGACTGAACTACATAAACCAACACAAAAACTACACTGGACTACAGACCTAACCAGGACTGCATAAAGTACACAGAACAGTGCAGGCATTACAACAAATAATAAACAAGACAATAGGCACAGAAGAGGTCAGTAGGTTGGTAGTCCAATCGCTTGGGGGAAAATCTGTTACATAAATAAACAGCTGAATGGCGGCGTCCAGGATTCCATCTGTTTCTGTACTCCCGCCCAGTAGGCGGCAATGGCAAATAGCTTCTGTAGAAAAATTTGCCAACAATCGTGGTCGTGGAAACCATGATCCCCCATATCATACAAAACAGCACATGATGATGAAGAATCATAGAGAGAAAACACAGTTCCTGTAAGTAACCGCTGCACTGAAAAATAATATAAGTCAGAGCTCTTAAACACATGATTTCAAAAAGTAAATAAATCAAAATGCAGTTCTGAATAATCATATATGCTGCTTCTGTTTTTGAATATTAAGCTTTTAGTAGAATTATATGCACATTGCTGGAATTTGTTTCAAGTCTCTTTTGATTTTATCCTTTTTAATATTATTAACAATTTAACATGAAGTAAAGGGCAGACATGATGAAAATAGGGCATTTCACACCATAAGCTGTATACAAATTAGTATCAGTGAAAGGAAATCCATTCAATAAAATGGTCACATTCAGGAAGTAGTCACCACGCATGCATAAAACAGCATGTGTTTAAAAAAAATTAACTATAAGCTCTCCTTAGTAAAAGCACGGAAGTACTAAAAATACAGATGCACTTAAAGATTCAGGTAAAGGCCATTTTACAAGTTATAAACATCGATAACTTATTGACACCCCTACATACAAACAAACTTCCATGGCAGTCCCATTTATTTCAAACATTTAGAACATAGAACAATACAGCACAGTACCGCTTTCACCTATCACCTCTCCTCCACGCACCTTCCCCCTTACCTGGTCTCACCTATCACCTTCCAGTTTGTTCTCCTGCCCCTCAAACCACCTTCTCATTCTGGTCTCTGCCCCCTCTTCCAGTCCTGGTTAAGGGTCTCAGCCCAAAACGTCAAATGTTTAATTCCTCTCCAAAAGATGCTGCCTGACGTTCTGAGTTTCTCCAGCATTTTGTGTGTGTTGCTTCAGCTTTTAGAAACATCGTCTCCCCCCACCCCCCCCCCCCCAAACTTCAGGCTCTAAAGATAGTGTTTCCTGATTGCAGAAGTAAAAGGGCAAGCTTGTGCAAATCAGATAACTACTTCTAGACCAGGAACATTCTGTTTGCAAGGCTGTTAGAGAGATTGGCACTTGGTTCCCCTTTCAGTGGAGAGGTTAAAGTTTCAACTCAATTCCTGCAGATTCTGGATGATCGTACGAAACAACTCCCTGTAAATCAGCAATTAAGTAGGTCAAAGAGCATAATGGACCATATAGGATCAGTAGATGAGGTTACTGAATGATGCAGGAAGAAAGCAAAATTTGAATTAAACAGCTACTCTAGGTTCAACTTGAAACCCATTCAAAGTCAAAGTAAATTTATTAGCAAAATAAGTCACTACACTACCATATCATTTTTGCAGGCATTTACAGGTAATTATAGAAATATAGTGGAATTTATGAAAACTACACAAACTGACAACCAACCAATGTACAAAAGGCAAACTGTGATTAAAAAAATAAATACTACTAAGAACATGAGTTATAGAATCATTGAAGATTTTACCTTTCCCAAGTACAACTTTACAGTGGTATATATAGACACCACTACTGTATAGTCAAACGATAAAGAGAAGTACTTCACCAGCAAGGGAAGGAACACAAAACCATGATAAAGTGGAACGAAATGGGGGTAACCAGGAGAAACATGAGGGAAATTTATCACTGTTCTGTCATCCTTGCAATCAACCCCAAATACACTTACTCTGCATTGTAACAGTTACACCACACTGACTAAACACAAAGGTTGGGTGTGTTGTGGATAGTGTGGAGGGCTGTCAGAGGTTACAGCGAGACATTGATAGGATGCAAAACTGGGCTGAGAAGTGGCAGATGGAGTTCAACCTAGATAAGTGTGAGGTGGTTCATTTTGGTAGGTCAAATATGATGGCAGAATATAGTATTAATGATAAGACTCTTGGTAGTGTGGAGGATAAGAGGGATCTTGGGGTTCGAGTCCATAGGACGCTCAAAGCAGCTGCGCAGGCCGACTCTGTGGTTAAGAAGGCATATGGGGTATTGGCCTTCTTCAATCGTGGAATTGAATTTTGGAGCCGAGAGGTAATGTTGCAGCTATATAGGACCCTGGTCAGATCCCACTTGGAGTACGGTGTTCAGTTCTGGTCGCCTCACTACAGGAAGGATGTGGAAACCATAGAAAGGGTGCAGAGGAGATTTACAAGGATGTTGCCTGGATTGGGGAGTATGCCTTATGAGAATAGGTTGAGCGAATTTGGCCTTTTCTCCTTGGAGCGAAGGAGGATGACAGGTGACCTGATAGAGGTGTATAAGATGATGAGAGGCATTGATTGTGTGGATAGTCAGAGGCTTTTTCCCAGGGCTGAAATGGTTGCCACAAGAGGACGCAGGTTTAAGGTGCTGGGGAGTAGGTACAGAAGAGATGTCAGGGGTAAGTTTTTTACTCAGAGTGGTGAGTGCGTTGAATGGGCTACCGGCAACGGTGGTGGAGGTGGATACAATAGGGTCTTTTAAGAGACTTTTGGATAGGTACATGGAGCTTGGAAAAATAAAGGGCTATGGGTAAACCTAGTAATTTGTGGGCCAAAGTGCCTGTATTGTGCTGTGGGTTTTCAATGTTTTCAATGTTTCTATCTTGAACTTTCTTTTGCTAAGCTGTTAATACTTGTACTGTTCTTGCCAATAGTCATTCTGGGTGTAACAACTTAGGGAAAAGTACAAAGCAGAAGCAAGGAAGAGTGTAGCTACATTTGAGGATCACTAAGTCTATTCCTTCACACAAGGCAAGATGGTTTTGAACTGTGAAGAGTATTTCAAGTCACTGCCAAGTGCTCAGTGCCAAACATCAGAATTCAGTACGAGGAGGATGTGAACATTAGAGGGTGTCAAAAAAATTCATAAGGATGTTGCCTGGATTTAGTAACAAGAAGAGATTGGAGAGGCTGAGCATGTTTTCCCTGAGGCAAAGGAGGTTGACAAAAACATGAATGAGGTATACAAAATTATGAGAGACAGAAGATAGCTGGTCAGTGTCTACATTCAACTGTAGGGCATAAAGTTTAAGGTGAGAGGGAGGAGAGTTAAAGGGGATCTGAGGAGTAATGCTTTCACACAGTAGTTGGTATCTGCAATGAGTTGCCAGAAGTGGTTTTGGAGGAGAAACAGTACCAACATTTAAGAGGCACCTGCGAGCACTTGAAAGAGCAAGGACAGAGGGTAAACAGCAGGCAAGTGGGATTAGTACTGAGTCAGATTGGAGAATAAACACTCAATGGCCACTTTATTAGGTGTAGTTGAACACCTGTTCGTTAATGCAAATATCTAACCAGCCAATCATGTGGCAGAAACTCAGTGCATAAAAGCATGCCATCAGGGTCAAGAGGCTCAGTTATTGTTCAGATAAACAATCATCAGAATGGGGAAGACGTGTGATCTAAATGATTGTGACCGTGGAATGATAGTTGGTGCCAGACGGGGCGGTTTGAGAATCTCAGAAACTGCTGTTTTCCTAGAATTTTCACACACAACAGTCTCTAGTTTACAGAGAATGGTGCGAGAAAATAAAATGAAAAAATATCCAGTGAGTGGCAGTACGGTGGGTGACAGTGCCTTTCTAATGAGAGAGGTCTGAGGAGAATGGCCAGACTGGTTCAAACTGGCAGGAAAATGCCAATAGCTCAAATAACCACATGTTACAACAGTGGTGCGTAGAAGAGAATTTCTGAATGCACAATGCATTGAACCTAGAAGTGGATGGGATACAGCAGAAGACCACACTGACATGCACTCCTGTACCTAATAAACTGGCCACTGAGTGTATATGCGGTGAAAGAGGGCCTCCATAACTATGCAAAAATATTATGTCAGGCAGTAAAGTCACAAGAATTACAAATGGACACAAAAATGATTATTGGTGTACACATCAGTAAGAGGTTAAAATAAATAAGAACTCATCGCTGTGGAACTTTTTCCAGCACTGAGTAATTAATCTCCCAAAATTAAAATTTAACACCACAGGCATTATAAGCGAAATGGCCTCTGCGTTGCTGCAAACTTTGAATGATTCTGCAAAATAAAAGATGTGGAAAAGGGCAAAGGGGAGCAAAAGGATGAATAAGCAAGACAAACAGGATGGACTAGTACAGCAGAACAAATTATTTTGTTCTTGAATAAAAGGTAGTTTATCAGGAACTACTATAACAATTTAACTTGAAGGTCTTCTACTATTACAAAACATTTCCTCCACTCACCAATTTAAATGATAATGGGTTAACATTTTATGTGATAACTATAAAGGAAAATTATGAATGAATCTACACTCTAAAAGGAAGTGCACAAGTTTGATGTTATTCATTCACCCTTGGGGAATTCAAAAATCACAGCCCAAAAATTTGTTGCACAGAATAAAATTTGCTCTGTGGAATTTATGAAAAACTATTTTCAAATCATTGCTTGATGTACATGCTGATAACACAACTTTGTATTTTGCAAAGAAAAGTTGTTTTCAAGGATTGCAACTGGCCTTAACTTAGAAGTCACCAGCATCCACAAAACCCTACACACTCTCCTATATTTTTTTTAGGCACAGTAGAGAAAAGGTTAGCGCATTGCATTACTGTGCCAGGGATCACTGGTTGGGGTTCTATTCCAGCCACTCACGTAAGGACTTTTCTTCCACATTCCAAAGACGTACGAGTTAAGGTTAGTAAGTTGTAGCCAGGCTTTGGTGACACAGGCACAAGCCTTACCGATTTGATTTGATGCGAAGGATGCATTTCACCATGTGTTTTGATGTATACATGACAAATAAAGCTAATCTATCTTTCTGAAATATTGGTCTGCAAAAAAAAAATCAATTTTAATGCTTGAAAATAGAAAACAGATTTATCATTGCCAGGTACCTAACATTCACTACACTTGAGAGGAATCCACCGTGCTTGAAGCTTTAATCACAATCAACATTCTCTTACATGTAGGACAACAGTTATGGCAAGATCCAGAGGTTTAAACCTCTGTGCCTGAATTGCATTGTTCGCACTTCCTCTCTCCACCCCATGTGAGCTTATGTCTTTCAGACAAAGATGTGCTCCTTTGCTTTAGGATATTGTACATATTACCACGAAACAATATGTGCAGGTCAAATTGTCTATTCTGCTAGCCGCCCTAAGACACAACAAATGGACATAATGGGCTTAATTGCACTGTCAGCCACCATGCCATGGGAAACGGCTAGCCAGTTATAGAGTGCAGCTCGGCAAGTTCCAAACTTGCAATCCTGCACGTTCCACTGCAGAAGAGCACTAGAGGCCAGACACTTGTCCATCTGACCATGTCTTTCTCCCTCCTTCCTTTCCCAGAGGGTACCAACCAGTCCAACAGCATTCCACAACCTACTAAACTAAGGGAGGGGTCAACTAAGCTTTCTATTCAGCCACTGCTGGCTCCTCACTCATCAACACAAGAGGTTCTGCAGATGCTGCGATTTCAGAGTAACACACATAAAATGCTGGAGGCAGCATCTTTGGAAAGAAATAAAAAATCTTGGCCTGAAACTTCGACTCTATTTCTTTCCATCGATGCTGCCCGACCTGATGAGTTCCTCCAGCATTTTGTGTTAACTTCATTCAGCAAAAGGCTCCAAACCTCCATTATAAATGCCATGCACATTTTTTACTTTAATAAATGTTTTACTTAAAATAGATTTAGCCAATGTAATTTGAATTAATTTTTATAATTCACTTGTTTCTAAAACTCTGATTATCAGATATTTGGGAAAGAGTAACAAGGTCTGCAAGCAAAGTGTCAGAAGTGCATCAAGGTGGCCTGTGGGTCAATCTAACATTCTATCCAACAGCTCTGTTGTTACTCACACCCACTGCAATCACACGACAGAGCCTTAGACACAGATACCATAGCTGGATGTGGAGTGTGGGTTGGGGGTGTAGTGAAAAATCAAAGGTTACAGACCAGGTCCAACAAAATCTGGCATATTTTAATTACAAAACATGTTTGATAATGCATAATGCAATGGCACTTTCCAAGAAACAATGATTTTTCACACATTAATACTTACTGAGTGCCAAGACATTGAATGGTAAACACAAGAGATTTGGCAGATGCTGGAAATCCAGAAGAACAAACACAAAATGCTGGAGGAACTCAGCAGGTCAGGTAGCATCCACGGAGAGGACTGAATGCCGACGTCTTGGCCCAAGACCCTTCATCAGTTCAACTTTTCATTTCTCACCATGGATGTTGCCTGATCTGCTGAGTTCCTCCAGCATTGTATTTGTAACATAAATGGTATCTGTTTCATTGTAGTTTTAATACTAGGATCAAAGTAGTGATTAACTGCAGATGGTAAAGCAAAGACACTGCTATCATTGAAGATAGACCAGTTTGGCACCTGAGATGATACAATCATTTATGCAGTTTTTCATCGAACTAAAAGAAATACTTTTAATAAAACTACCAAAAATGCAAAACATATACAAAGACTTCCTGAAATATTCAGATCAGCAGCATCTGCCAAGGGAGACAGGTGACATTTCAGATATTCTGACCTTGCATCGGGAATTTAATAATGGTCTGGATTATAATTGGCATATGTCACCGGAGTAAATCGTCCTTGACCTTGCATTTTCCCCCACCCCCATTCCACCAGATGCTACGGAGAAATTATCTTGGGTTACTAAAATATTGACCGCCAGTTGTATTCAACTTCACAGGTTCGCCTCTACTGAAATCTACGGAATAGAGGGGGTGCAAAATCAGCAGTCAATAAATGCAGTCAAGCACTGCTGAGTGAAGAGTAGGTCTGACTTCTCTTCACCCACCCTCCAATCTATCTGCCGGTTAATAACCATGGAGCTGACTTGGCAGGCGTGTTTATTTAGCCTCTTGACAAGCAAATCAAATGACAGCATTCAATGCACTCAAATATCTTTGGGGATCAATTATATTTTGCATCAATACTAGACAGAAAACTACATTTGTGTGAGACAGTTTTTAAGAAAAGGTGCTGCTGCTTTTGAAGTTTAGACCAACTAAATTTTAAAAATTAAACAGCGCATTGGCAATTCTGTCATTAAATGCAATTACCTTTGCGAAAAATTTCAGAGCGCTTACAATTCTGAATGTTTGATTAATACCCCCAAAACGAACTTTTCTGTTCAAGAGAAGGATGGAGCAAGAATTTCAAGGAAATCAAGGACACAGTGACACCTTGCCATGGAAGCTATGGCTGAAAATTTACTTAGATCAATGCAGAGTGTAAGAAACAGCTCGAACAAATCCACTAACCATTTACTCACCAGGTAGCTGGAATCAGTGACCCTTAGGATAAGAGCTAGCCTATCACTTTACTGTCACCTGCATTCACAAAGCAATGACGTCCTTTGACGCTATCACCTCACTCCTACATTTCTTGTGTGGGGCAACACAACAGTAAAGCATCACTTGACAGCACAAGCGATCACCAGTTGGGGTTTGGTACACACCACTGCCTTAAAGGAGTTTATGTTCTCCCTGCAACTGCACGGGTTTCCCTCAAGTGCTCCAGTTTCCTCTCACATTCCAAAGACACAAAATTAAGGTTCGAAAGTTGTCAGCGCCATAAGCATGACCTCCAGTGCTGGCAACTCAGCACAATTCTCACCGATTTGATGCAAACAACCCAGTTCACTGCATGTTTCAATGTACGTGACAAATTAAGTTAATATATCTTTCTGAAATATTGACTGCAAGAAACGAATGTGAATGCCAGAATTATGTCACTGGCAGGCACCAACATTCATTCACTACACTTGAGAAGAAGCATCTTGCCTGAATCCTTAAGCACAATCACCATTCTCTCACTTCTCCACATCAGATCCAAGACAACTGCTGTGCCAAGGTGCACAGGTTTAAACCTAACCTTTTTAAAGTCTGAATTGCCTTTGTACCTTATACTGGATATTGAGTATTTCAAGCAAAAATGTACTCTTTTGTCTTTGCATGGGGTGATTGTGCTTATTATCATGAAACAACACGTACAGATCAAATTGCTCTGTTCTGCAAGATGTTCTCAGTAAGACACGTTATGCACGTAATGGGCTGAATTGCACCATCAGCCACCCTGGCAGCTCCATGGGGAACTGTGAGCCAGTTACAGAGTGCACACCAGCAAATTAAAACTTGCTACCCTGCACATTCCAATGCAGAAGAACGCTTGTCCATCTAATGTCTTACCTTCCCTCCCTTTCCCAGAGGGTACCATCAAGCCCAATAAAATTTCACAACTTACTTTTCAAAGTATCTCAAAGTACCGATTACCGGTGGCAGATTAGGAAAAGGGGAGATGCAACGAGACCTAGGTGTCATTGTACACCAGTCATTGAAGGTGGGCATTGAAAAAGGCAAATGGTATGTTGGCATTCATAGCAAAAGGATTTGAGTACAGGAGCAGGGAGGTTCTACTGCAGTTGTACAAGGCCTTGGTGAGACCGCAGCTAGAATATTGTGTGCAGTTTTGGTCCCCTAATCTGAGGAAAGACATTCTTGCCATAGAGGGAGTACAGAGAAGGTTCACCAGATTGATTCCTGGGATGGCAGGACTTTCATATGAAGAAAGACTGGATCGACTAGGCTTATACTCACTGGAATTTAGAAAATTGAGGGGAGGATCTTATTGAAACGTATAAAATTCTAAAGGAATTGGACAAGCTAGATGCAGGAAGATTGTTTCCAATGTTGGAGAAGTCCAGAACGAGGGGTCACAGTTTAAGGATAAAGGGGAAGCCTTTTAGGACCGAGATGAGGAAAAACTTCTTCACACAGAGAGTGATGAATCTGTGAAATTCTCTGCCACAAGGAAACAGCTGAGCCAGTTCATTGGCTATATTTAAGAGGAAGTTAGATATGGCCCTTGTGGCTAAAGGGATCAGGGGGTATGGAGAGAAAGCAGGTACAGGGTTCTGAGTTGGACGATCAGCCATGATCATACTGAATGGCGGCACAGGCTCAAAGGGCCAAATGGCCTACTCCTGCACCTATTTTCTATGTTTCTATGTTTCTACCCTTGATTTCCTTGAGGGAAGAATTGGAACATGTGCACCATGCCAAGGAAGCCATGCCTCGCGATTTCCTTAGTGGACAACCAAATATCTCAAAAGCAAAGCAGTATCAGGAAATGGCAAAGTGACAATGGCAGAAACAGGACATCGCAGGCGCAAATGACAATCCAACCCTATCATTCCACTCGGAAAAATACAGCTAAGCCTGCCAATTTCCCATCAAAGTCATCACTCGTAAAGGAAAAGAAAAACAAGGTGAAGCTAGAAGCAAAAAATTCTGCGAATTAATTGTTTGTCAATAATCTTACTTGTTGACACACAACAGAAGAACGGAATCCTTCAGCCCAGAAAGCATTCTGTACTTCTTATACACATATATACAATCTTTGATCTAGTCTGATATTGGTTAAGATTTTGATTTGATTCGTGACCCTCTGTTTTAAGCATAAGAAAACAATGTATTTGAGGCACGACTGCACCACTAAACAGGACTGTGGTGTGAAAAGGAAAGAACAGGAATAACTATCCAAAGCCTAACATTTTGCAAACATAACGATACAACTTCAATAACTACCTAAAGCATTTAAAACAACCAACTCCTTGATTAGAAAAATAATCACAGGCACAGGCAAGGGTAACATTAAAAGGCTCATTATGTTCATATTTCCATTTGGAAACGCAATTTAAAAAAAAGCAATTGTAATTAATGAATGCACAGCCAGAGACTTTCACCCACCCCACCCCGCCCCCGGGCTGAAATGACCAATACGAGGGGAGCATAATTTTAAGGTGTTTGGAGAAAAATTATGAGCAGGATATCTGAGGCAAGTTTATTTATTTACACAGAATGATGGGCACACAGAACATGCTGCAAGGGGTGTTGGTAGAGGAAGATACATTAGGGACATTTAAGAGACTCTTGGATAGACACATGGATGATAGAAAAGTGGAAGGCTACATAGCAGGGAAGGGTTAGATTGATTTTGGAGTAGGCTAAAAGGTCAACACAACATGGTTAGTCGAAGGGCCTGTACTGTGCTATTTTCTATGTAATTAGCATTAGCTGCAATTGGTCAATGCAAAGCATACCAAACAAGTGGAACAAATCCACAGACCATTTACTCACAAGATGGTTGGACTCAGTGACCCTTTCTTGCAGAGTATAAATGCCTACCAATCATACTTCCAACTTTACCTCATTAACAAAATTGCAGACAAAGTTCAAAGCTCAAAAGCAAACCCGTGAAACAGGTTAACCATTATTGCTTGGGGATCCAATGAAAGAGGGCAATGGTGGGCACAGTGACATGGTCTTCCAAGGGTACAGCAGCAACCAAGAATTTCATCTTATCACTGGCTTGCAATATGTAACATTAACAAGACAGCAATAATGAAAAAAATAACTTTTATTAACAAAAAATGAACAGAGAAGTTGATAGAAGAGTTTCTTGTACGAGGAAGTGTGACCTGCATCCAAATGTAGTAAATCTCTGGGAGTCAGGTGTTTTATTGTTTGAAAACATCGGTCCACCAGGGCTCAACTCGGACAGTCGCTTTATCACACCAGGATTTGTTTCTCATATACCCCCTTGAAACTCAACTGGATCACAGGAAAATTTATCATACTACTGTGCAACACCTGAAAACAAGTGTTTCACTGAGTGATTTAAAATAACACCCAACAGCCCAGAAAATCTGCCTGTCAAAGTTCCAAGGGTGCCCAACTATCAGAGTTTCACTGAATACATCAGCACAGAGGAATCATGAAAGGATAAGCTAAAAAATTACATCTGCACATCAATAGATACCATTTGCTCCTTCAAGGTCTCAGTGCAATGACAATTAAGTATGCCCAAATCAGTAGGCTAAGAGGCACATTATTCTGTCCAGCAGAGGTGTTGCACAGAAGACACACGCTTCTTTTGACTTTGCACCAAGCAAAGACAAGAAATTATGCTATAATTTGCAAAATATTTCACCCTTGCAAGATGAACTGCCTGTTGCAGTTGCCAAGGCATTACAGGGAGTGAAGGACTATAAATGGAATGGATGGAGAAAGTGCTTTTACAACTTCCTCACGGTAGACGAATGAAGCATCAACCAAGCTAGCTAAAAAATGCAAGGAGGAAGATGCTGAATGGAAGACTAGAATCTTCCAAAGCATCACTGAAAAACTGTATCTCTCACGGATAAACACTGGGAAATCTGAAATCACTCACCTTGGATTGAAGGCACATAGGGTTGTCTCCCCACACAGTTGAAATTTGCTTGCTGTATGGAGCGGTTCTCCTCAGAGTGCCTAGGGAAAAAAATTGAATTGCATTCCAAGCTAACCTATGCTGACTGCTCTAAAATAATTTAAGATTGATCACTCATCTGTGCCAAAGTTCATTCATTCTGCAAATTCTGGGAATTCTGAACAGTCTTCATCCAAGACCGAAATGCAACAAGTGTTATAAAATGGTAACACGACAGATAAAGGCCATTTGGCCCTATGAATCTATGCTAGTTCTCAGCAATAGCAATTCAGCAAATGCCATTCCCTACCCTTTTACTGTGGTCACAAGCAAATACTCCTACCCAACTACTAAACAATTAAGAAATTGAATAACAGTAATTTCAAACATCCCATGGTTCATTACCAAGTTTGACAGAGCAGGCAACAATCGCTAGAACTGAACTAATGAGCAACATCCGTGCCACTGTGTTTATCCTCAAACTAATGCAAGCATTCGTGTGGTTCTGATTCAATTATGCGGAACACCAGAACAGCCAAAACGCATTGCAGAGTGAAGGCATGCAGGTTGGTTCTCCCCACGCTGCTAAGATTTGCTTGCTATGTGGAGCCGTTTTCTCAAGAGCATCAAGACAAAAATTAAATGGTTCCACTTTGAGCAAACCTATGCTGACTGCTCTAAAATGATCTTAAGATTAATCACTCAAATCTGCCAAGGTTCATTAGTTCTGCAAAACTGGCATCAGTTTCATTTATGACTACCAACCATACAAAAGCAGAAGAAACTGTAGAAAAAAAAATCAATCAGATGTAACCTTGCTGCATCCTATTGTCAGGTTAAGTAGCAATATTCATAATTTCTCATGCATTGGAGGACAAAGAAGTTAACTTTTATTCAAGCACCATTCTGGTCAAAATAACAGTGAATTAAGGACAACAGATACTTCGGGGAAAAAATCCTAAAAGTCAATTGAAAGCTTTGTCTCACCCACTTAATTCAGCTTCTCAATGGAAGGAATTCATGGACCTTTAGCCCAGTCCTGCTGACTAGGGAAGTCTGGATGGAAATTGAAATAATTCTGCCTTCCGAGACAATGTGAAGCTAAAATCAGACTGTATCAGTATTACAGTGGAGTAAAGGGATTTAGAGGAATGAGAAAGGAACTATCCAAATTTGGTTGGATGGGGACACTAGCAGGGTTGATGGCATAACAGCAAGGGCTGGTGAAAGGGAAAATTCAGAAGGTGCAGGAAAAATACCTCCCCAAGACAAGTACAGTATTCTAAAGGGAGCAACCCTGGCTGACAAGGGAAGTCAAAGGCAGCGTAAGAGCAAAAGAGAGGGTATATAATACTGCAGAGAATTAGTGGTAAGATAAAGGATTGGGAAGCTTTTAAAGGCTAGAAGAATGCAACTAAAAAAAGCTATAAACAAAGAAAAAATGAAAAATGAAGGTAAGCTAGTTAATAATATAAGCGATACAAAAAGTTTATATAAAGAGTAAAAAAAAAAGACGTGGACATCAGGCGAGCAGAAAATGATGCGGGGAGGTAGTAATGGAAGACAAAGGAATGGAGGGCAAACTTGAGTATTCAAACTTGAGTGTCTTCACTGAAGACACTTGTTGGATGCCTGAAGTGCAAGAGTGTCTGGGGTGGGGGGCAGAATTGAGTGTAGTTGTTAATACTAAAGAGAAGGTACTTGGGAAGCTGTGAAATCTTAAGGCAAGTAAGTCACCAGAATTCCGAAAGAAGTGGCTAAAGAGAATGAGGACACATTAGTAATGATCTTTCAAGAATCACTAGATTCTGGAATGATTCCAGAGGACTAGAAAATTGCAAATGTCACTCCACTCTTTAAGGGAGGGAGAAAAAAGGAAGAAAATTTTAGGCCCATTAGCCTGATTTCAGTGGTTGGAAAGATGTTAGAGTTGATTGTAAAGAATGAGATTTTGGGTATTTGGAGGTACATGATAAAATAGACTACAGTCAGCATGGTATGGTTTCTATGGACTCACTTTTAAGGACTACTACTCACATTCAGTATTTATTGCTTATTTATTGTTTAATATTTTGGGGTTTTCCCCCACTCTCTTTTTTTTATATTTCCAGTTTGTTGTCTCTTACACACTGGTTGCTTGTCTTTTTTTGTGTGTGGTCTTTCATTGACTCTATTGTGTGGTTTGAACTTTGTATGCATGGTAACTTGCCATACTGCACAGATTACCATACAATAACCAGCAGCAAGTTACCCAAGAATGACAACAAATTCGAAACTCAGCACTTTAAGAATTCCTCTGGCTACAGGGTGTAAAATCAGGAATGTTTTTAAAGAGTATAGCAAACAAGAGATAGCAGTTCCTCTTCTTGCTCAGTTTGGTTTCTGTTACATGGTTCTAACACAAATATTTAACTCTGCCTTCAGACGTCTACTCCAAAGTTTTCTTCCACCTGCATTTTCAAATGATTCACACATTCCCTCAGCATTTTCTCCTACTGCACTGATATTTCCTAATGTCCATCTGCTTTACACATTAGGCACAGAGGGTCTGCAAATGCTGCTAATCATGAGCAACAAACAAAATGCTGTAGGAAGTAAATTATCAAAATAAATATGTCACCATATACAATCCTAAGAATTGTTTTCTTGCAGGCATACTCAATAAATCCAAGCAACACAACAGAATCACTGAAGGATTGTACCTAACAGGATGTATGAACAATGTGCAAAAGATGACAAAATGCGCAAATACAAAAGAAAAATAATAATAATAAGTAAGCAATAAATAACAAGAGCATGAGATTAAGAGTTCTTCAAAGTCCATAGGTTGTAGGAACAGTTTAGTGATGGGTGAGTGAAGTTATCCCCTTTGCTTCAAGAGCCTGATGGTCGAGGGGTAACGACTACTCCTGAACCTGGTGATGTGGGTCCTGAGGCTCCTGCACCTTCTTCCTGATGGCAACAGCGAGAAGAGAGCATGGCCCAGGTAGTGAGGGTTCTTGATGGATGCTGCTTCTCTGCAAGGGTGCACTGAGTAAAGGTGCTCAACGGCAGACAGAATTTTCATCAGTTCCAATGGAGGGTCTCAGCCCGAAAAGCCGACTGTTATTTCCCTCCTTGGATGTTGCCCAACCTGCTAAGTTCTCTCAGCATTTTGTCCCATTAGCCTTAACCCTCCAAACCAGGGATTTCAAACTTTTCTTATGCCATGGACCAACACCATTAAGCAAGGGGTGCATGGACCCTAGCTTGGGAATCCTTGCTCCAATTCCTTCCTAACAGGCACTTATCGAGATGTCTTTTAAATATCTTTATCACACCTGTCTTAACCCTTTATCTAGCAGCTCATTCCATATACACACCATCCTCTGAATGGTCAAAGGTCCCTTTGAAACCTTTTGCTTTTCACCTTAAACCTACAGCCTCTAGATTTTTAGCTCCCCTTCTCAAAGAAAAACATGCTGTGTGTTAGCCTTGACGAGGAAATCAGCAGATGCTGGAAATCTAAGCAACACACACAAAATGCCAGAGGAACTCAGCAGGTCAGGCAGCATCAATAGAAAAGAGTAAACAGTCGATGTTTCAGGCTGAGACCCTTCATCCAGCCTGGAAGGGTCCATATTCTATCTAGATAGCCTCCAATCTGATGGCATAAACATAGGTTTCTATAATTTCCAATCTCATGCTACCTGGCCTGCTGAGTTCCTCCAGCATTTTGTGTGTGTTGACGTGTGTTAACTTTATTTATAAACTTTATAGACACCCCTCAATCTCCTACACTCCAAAGAATGAAGTCCTAGCCTGCCCAACCACTCCCTATTACTCGGGCCCTCGAGTCTGGCAGCATCATTATAAACCTTTAGCAACACAAATTGCTGGTGCGACTGAGCAAACTGAGAAGGGGGAAGAAAATGTCCATGAGACCACATGCAGATTGTGGCACCATTTTGTCAAGCACTTTTGTTCTTTGTGACGCAAGATCTCCCAGTGGCAAACCATTCCAAATTGACTTCCCATTACTCTATTGAGATCTATATAATTATGTGATATCTTGCACTTTGACATGGAAGTTATCTTCCTAATTCCACACCCCTTCCGATATGTCAGTCACTCGCTTCTTTAGTGCCGCAATAAGGCCAATCTCAGATTGGAAGAGTATATTCAATCTGGGTACCCTCCAACCTGATGGCATGAACATTGATTTTTGTAATTTACGGTAATTATTTCCCCTCTCTCGTTTTCCATTCCATTTGCACTCTCACCCCTCTTTTCGCAGCTGGCCATCACCTACTGTACCTGTAGTGCCTCTCCTCCTTTGGTCGACTGTCCTCTCCAGATTCCCCCTTCTTCAGCCCTTTACCCCTTTCACCTATTACCTCCTAGCTTCTTACATCATCACCCTTCCAACCCCAAACAGCTACTATTAGCTTCACCTGGTCTATCACCTGCCATCTTGTACTCCACCCCCTCTTCCACCTTTATTCTGGCTTTTGCCCCCTTCGTTTCCAATTCTGATGAAGAGTCTCATGTTTACTCACCTCCATAGATACTGCCTGGCTTGCCAAGTACCTCCAACACATTGTGTTGTTCAAGATTTCCAACATCTGCAAAATCTCTTGTGTTTGTGATCGTACCTTTTTGCATTCTTTCCAGTTGAACGATTTCTGCACATAATGCTCCAAAGCCAGTATCACTAACATCTTGTACAATCACAACGTAGTGGTTACCACAACACTTTACAGAACCAGGGACCCAGGTTCACTTCTCGCCTCTGTCTGAATGGAGTTGGTACCTTCTCCCCATGACTGTATAAGGAATCTGCACACCTTCCCTGTAGAATGAGTGAGATTTCTCTGCATGCTCCGGTTTCCTCCCCCACCCCAGTCCAAAGGCGTACCGGTTGGTAGAGGGAAGACATTAGAAATTGGAGGCCCATCTCACTCCTGAATGTGGACTACAAGATCCTGTCCAAGGCTATCGCCAGCAGGGTCAAGTCTGCACTGGAGCAGGTGATCCACCTAGACCAAACCTGTGCTGTACCGGGCAGGAAGATCTCAGACAGCCTCGCGCTGCTGAGGGACACCATCGCCTACGTGCAGGACAGGGGGGTGGACACCTACCTGGTCAGCTTGGACCAGGTGAAAGCCTTCGACAGGATATCGCACACGTACATGGCGGATGTACTCTCCAAAATGGGATTTGGCGAGGGAATCCGGAATTGGATCAAACTGCTTTCTACACGGACATCTGTAGTGCAGTCCAAGTCAACGGTTGGGAAACAGAAAGCTTCCCCATCAGGTCTGGAGTCAGGCAGGGCTGTCCTCTCTCCCCTGGCTTGTTCATGTGCTGCATAGAACCCTTTGCCAAAGCCATCAGGAGGGATGGGAGCATAGGAGGGGTGACGCTGCCAGGCAGCGGAGGGACACAAGTCAAAACCTCCCTGTACATGGATGACGTCACCGTCTTCTGCTCCGATCCGAGGTCAGTTCGCAGGCTGATCAACATCTGCGAACAGTTCGAGCAGGCGTCGGGGGCCAGGGTCAACGGCACGAAGAGTGAAGCCATGCTCTTCGGCAACTGGCCCGACCGATCCAGCATCCCTTTCACCATCAGGGCTGATCATCTGAAGGTGTTGGGGAACTGGTTCGGAGGGGCTGAGGCGTGCAACAAGAACTGGCAGGAGCGGACTGCCAAGGTGAAACAGAAACTAGGGCTGTGGGGAGGCCGCTCCCTATCGATAGCGGGCAACCTGGTCATCAGGTGTGAGGTGCTCTCAGGGCTGCTGTACTTGGCGCAGGTGTGGCCAGTCCCCGCTCCTACTGCTCGAAAATCACCCGAGCCGTCTTCAGATTCATCTGGGGATCCAAAATGAAGCGGGTCAGACGGACCACCATGCACAAGTCCCTGGACAACGGGGGAAAAAAACGTCCCCAATGTCACCCTCACCCTGATGACCAGCTTCGTGTGTGGCTGCATCAGATTCTGTGTGGATCCCAGGTACGTGATCCACCAAGTACCACTACGTGCCCAGGTTCTACCTGCCGCCCTGGCTACGAAGGATGGGTCTGGCCCCTTTCCCGCGCAACACCCCTGTCAGCTGGTCATTACCGCCATGCCTGTCCTTCGAAGAGAAGTTCTTTCAGGTCAATGCCTTTGACCACAGGGCCATCGGGCAGTGGTCAGCACGTAAGGTCCTGCAGGCACTGCAGGAGAAGGACGAAATGGACACAGTGGGGTGGTTCCCTGAGCAGACTGCCCAGTTCATCTGGCAAAATACCTCATCGCCAGACCTCACCAACAGGCACCAGGACCTCGCCTGGCTGGCGGTGAGAGGGGCCCTCCCAGTCCGATCCCTCCTGTATGCCCGGAATGTCGCCTCCACACCCCTCTGCCCACGGGAGGACTGCAGAGAGGAGGAGTCGGTGACCCACCTCTTTGCACACTGTGGGTTCGCGGAAAAGGTGTGGAGGAGGATGGAAGGGGCAGTGTCGAGGTTCACCCCAGCAGCTGCGTAATAGAGGACTCTCTGATCTACTGGCTGTTCCCAGGGACACACACCGAGACCAACATCCGGTGCTGCTGGCAGATCATCAACTCAGTGAAAGACGCTCTTTGGTCAGCCCGAAACTTGATGGTCTACCAGCACACGGAGATGTCCGTGGGGGAATGCTGCCAACTGGCACATTTTCGGCTGCAGGAGTACGTGCTGAGAGATGCACTCAAACTCGGTGCAGCCACCGCAAAGGCCCGGTGGGGAAGGACCAAAGTCTAGGGTCCTTCTCCCGTGGGAGTTGAAGGGTGGGTGGCGGGGTGTATACCCCTAAACCACTGTACATAAATATGGAATAACAGAGTGCCACCTGGGTGGCAAAAGTGTGGGAATGTAAAGACTGTAATGGAAACATTTGTAAAGGACTGAGAGTCATGGAATGGTTTATTGTACCTAATTTTATTTTTGAATAAAGTATATTTTGATTTTTAAAAAACCGGTTGGTAGGTTAATTGATCATTTCAATTGTCCTGTGATTGGATTAGGCTAAGTGAGGGGCTGCTGGGTGGCACAGCTTGAAGGGCCAGAGGGGCCTACTCTCAATTAAAAAATAAAATTAAAAACATGACATCCCAACTTTTCTTAATGCCCTGACTGAAGTCAAGCTTGCCAAATGCCACCTGTACCAGCCCACCTACTCAGAGATCCTCATATTCCACTGAACTGTTCAGTGAACCATTTAGTGGAACACAAGGACCTATGAGGACAAGTACATGGTCTGCTGAATACAAAGAAAAAATAATCCTTTCCACACTTCAAGCAGAAAATTTTATCCAAAACAATGTGACCATAAAGGGAAAAGGGAAATGTAGAAACAAAGCCATCAAACATTTGCATTGGATTTTACCCACAGACTCACCAGATAAATACAAATCAAAGATTAACAGGTTTAGACTAAAATGTCACAATGCTATTGCTGTATATTTTTTTAACCTTGGACTAAATAGCATTTGAGAATTTCTTATCAAGAGGGTGTAGCCCATTGCAGTGATAACATTTTACACTTAAAAAAATATGGCTGCCAAATCCTTCATTGTCCTTGCTGGCTAGTTTGTTCTATTGCAGTGATATCATTAACATAATTAAAAGTTGCTCTTCTAGATCATCTCATGTCATATAGAACATACAACAAAACACTCCATCACAGTCCTTCAGCTCTCAATGTTGTGTCAACCTATTAATCTAACCCTTACATAGCTGTACCTATACAAGTGTTTCTTAAATGTTCCTAATGTATCTGACTCTACCATCACCCCTGGCAGGGCATTCCAGGCTCCCACCACTATATCTCACATTCCCGTCCCCCCCCCCCCATACTTCCTTCCAATCTCCATAAAGTTATTAGCCACTTCCATCCTGGGAAAACATTCTTGGTAATCCACTCATCTTGTACTCCCCTATCAAGTCACTTCTCATCCTCCGGGTGTCCTTTCACAAAAAGAAAATACAGGAGAAAATCTGATGCAAAATAATCAATCTGATACAAGAAGAAAAAATAAAAGAAAGCTAATGATTAAGTCAACTATACTATACAATTTAATACATGTGAAACAATTTAATAAACACACTGCATTACACTCCTTAAATTACTCAAATTTAATTTTAACAACTAGTGCCAGGCCATTTTTCAGATCTTTTCTCAGCGGCAAACTGCACAAGCTCCAGATCCTAGTTTATCATTATTAAAATGTTTCCACTTAATTTAATAAAGATTGGAATTTATAATTCAGTTAAGATTACTATGGTTGGTGCTGGCTGCTTTAGACTGTATTTTTAGTCAACATTTGAAATCACTAAATTTCTACATACGCAATTTCATAACAATTCTCAGGGAGCACTGTACCTAAAGTCTGTGTCAAGTTCAGTGCAGGTTTTTCAATGGATTAATGGCTTTAATAAGCACATTTTTGTGTATATCCATGCTGCAAAAAGTACAAAGTCCTAAAGACAAACTGTCCACCATTTGTACGTGCTCTAAGATAGCAAGTCTGGCTTCTCAGTTATGATAACTGGAAATCATTTCAGTCTTGTTGATCAAGTATGGACAGATGAACAGCATCTAATAAATTCCCAGTCCCATTATTGAGATCTAAAACATTAGACAATACACCAATGTTCATTCAACCAACATTTTTTGATGAGTTTAATATTTATGTTTCAACCATGAATATTTAAATTGATTTAAAATGCATGTTTGTATTTAAAGTCTTGGAAGCCTTCTAAAAAGGAAGCTATCTCATTCTTAATTTGTGTGGTAGTTTTACAACCATAGTATTATACACCCAAATAAGTAACAGCACATTAAAGAAGGGGTTGCAACCTATATTTTCCAAAGCACCACACACAAAATGTTGGAGGAACTCAGCAAGCCAGGCAGAATCTATGGAAAAAGAGTACAGTCGACGTTTCGTGTCGAGACCCTTGATCAGAACCTATATTTTCCAGTTGCTTGCATGCATGATTTTTTTTTTTGCAATGCATAATCTCAAGGTGAGACATGTTACTACTGGGAATTGTGACTTTCATGTCTGGAACTTATTGTTTGAACACAAAAACAAAGATAAAATGTTTGATCTAACTCTATGATGCAGTGTTCTACTGTGTCAGTAGTCACAGATGGACTGTTACATAACAGAATCGTACAGCGCAGTACAGGCCTTTTGGCCCACAATGTAGAGCAAACCATTCAACCTACTCTAAAATCAATCTAACCTTTCCCTCTCACATAACCTTCCTTTCTCCTTGCAGATATTCACAGTAAATTCAAAGAAACAACAGAATCAGTGAAAAGATGCACACAACAAAACAAAAACAACCAATAAGCAAAAAGAAAAAAAATAAGAATAAATAAGTAATAAATATTAAGAACACAAGTTGTAGAGACCTTGAAAGTGAGTCCACAGATTATGGGATCAGTTCAGTGTTGGGATGAGTGAAGTTATCCACTCTGGTTTAAGGACCTGATGTTTGAAGGTTAATAACTGTTTCTGAACCTGATGGTGCAGCTATCTTCTTCCTGATGGCATCAGCAAGAAGGGAACACAGCCTGGATAGTGAGGGTCCTTGATGATATATGCTGTTTTCCTGGGACAACAGCCTTGTAAATGTGCTCAATGGTGATAGACTGACTTTAAGTTCAAGGATATTGGTGTTTCCATACCAAGCTGTGTTGTAACCAGTCAAAATCCTCTCCACCATGCATCGATAAAGTTAGTTAAAGTTTTAGATAACATGCTAAACCTTTACAAATGTCAAAGAATGGAGAGGTGCAGCCAGACCTTCTTTGTAATGCCACTTATGTGCTGGTCCCAGGAAGATGTTGAAATGATAATGCCAAGGAATATAAGGTTGCTAGCCCTCCCCACTTCTCATCCCTTGATGTCTGTGCCATGGACCTCCAGTTTTCCTGCTCCTGAAGTCAATAATCAGCTCTTTGGTTTTGCTGATGTGGAGTGAAAGGTTGTTGTTGTAGCATCTTTCAGCCAGATTTTCAGTCTCCCTCCTATACGCTGATTCCTCATCACCTTTGATCTGGCCATCCACAATGGTGCCATCAGCAAACTTAAACATGGCATTGGAGCTGTATTTAGCCTTATCATAACAAGTATAAAGTGAGTACAGCAAGTGGCTAGGTACACACAAGAGCATGGTAATAGGTCCTACCATCCTAATGAGCCTGCATCACCCAATTACACCCTTATGACGAATTATCTAACCCACTGGTTTTGGAAAGGTAGACAAGGGGAGAATGCACAAACTCCTTACAGAATGGCAGAGTTAACTAGTGCTGCAGTAAATTTACACTAAAATGCGATGCTACCATGGTGCCCATAAATAAAATGCCTTCTGTTTTCTAGATCTGGAGCTGAATTTGGAAGGATGCATCAGTTCCTCACTATGAAAAGTCATCATTTGACGTCAAGCTCAATAAAGGTTCAGGTTTGTGCTGCAGGAATTGAAAATCCATCATAATTATGGGGCAATGCCCTTCAAAACCTTGGGGGAGAAGAATTGTTGAACTGAATGTTTATACCAGCTCTCAAGTATTTAATGCAATCAATGGGTGTACTGATGTGATTATCAATTGCCAGTGAGGTCAGCCTTCAAAAAATAAAAAAAAATGAGTGGCCTTGTATGAAATAAAGGGAAAATTACCAGAGCAATCTCCTCATCATTTGATAAACTGTATTAGTGCATTTGTATGTAACAAGGTAATCAAAGGGCTAGAGCACAAATTCAAAGCTTATTCAACTTAAATATAGTGAATTTCATAGTAACTGCAAGGATGCTGCTTCAAACTTGACAGAAGGCAGAACTTTGTGAATATTCCATACTATTGACCAGGTCACCTTGACACAAAAATAGCACTACATAAAGCACTCATTCAATACTGGCACATTTGAATTCCTTCCTCTTACACAGGATGAACTGCAAAGAGGAAAAATTACTCTTACCACAATGTTCACTGACATCAAAATTATCAATAGAATGTTCCCACTCTGAACATAATATTCTTACGTAAATCCATGAAATACTGAACAGAATTAATTCACACTGTAATCCTGAGTAAATTCCTAATCACAAGCAATCAGAACAAATTTCTTCCCTCCACATTAATGTCAGAAACATTACAGTGAATTGAGTGTGGAAGGACCTTTTCCCCTCCAAAATCACCTTTGCCTGTAATAACAAGGATGTCTGCACTGCAGCACTCTGAGCGAATGCATGACTCTACGCTTTATTACACATTCATTACATTGAACTGATTGATATCATCTTCAAACCTCCAGTTTAAGAACTGTGCAAATGTCAGATTCTCTCAGGTGCTAACCTTTTTCCTGTTTTGTTTGCAACCTGCCACTGAATTTTGCACCCAAATAAAATTATCGAAATGATGACCAGAAAAGAGAATCATACTGGAGCATTACGCTGTAATGTTTGATGCCAATGCTGCAGTTATTACTGGAATTCCGACTCAGTGCCCAATGGAATTTCAGAGTAAAAGTAAGATTTACTGCAGGAGGATCACAGCTTTATTCAACTGCATCACAGACAGCTCAAAACCTCCAAGACCACATGCAGAAGTTCATTATTACTGTGAACTGGGTTTGTTTCTGAATCAACGCTAGGCTTCTCAATGTGAATAAGCCATTAGCAACTTTTCAGGTCCTTACTGGAAACATGAGTGCCCAAAGTAATTCAAATTCCTCTGCTTTGTATGGATTGAAGACAAGACTCATTATAGAGTCAGAAGAGATAGTGACACAATGACCAGATATCATGCAATCACTAAAATGAGAAAATCTGCAGATGCTGGAAATTCAAAGCAACACACACAAGATGCTGGAGCAACTCAGCAGCTCAGGCAGCATCAATGGAAATGAATAGATAGTCGACATTTTGGACTGACACCCTTTTTCAGGACTGAGAAAGAAGGGGAAAGATACCAGAATAAAAAGGTGGGGGGTGGGGAAGGAGGCTATGTGGAGGGTGATAGGTGAAGCCAGGTATAGGAAAGATCAAGGCTGGAGAAGGAGGAATCTGATAGGAGAGAAGAGTGGACCACAGGAGAAAGGGAAGCAGGAGGAGATCCAGCGGGAAGTAATAGACAGGTGAGAAGAGGTAAAAGGTCAAAGTGGAAAATAAGGGAGTGGGATGATTTGTTTCCTGGAAACAAATCTTGCACATCACTGGTATAAATCAAATTGCTTTTGTCTGTAAATCCACATTTTTAAATTTAGTCAATTTAATTTTGGGCTTTTGACATTCAATAGCAATAGACCAGGTTTCCTATCCCAAGACTGCAAGCATTGCTGCCACAGTTCTTATCAAACTTTGATCCGCATTTATTATTTTCCATTGAAATTATCCTAGCAACACAATAGACAGATCGAAACCCAAATGTATCTGTGCAGTAACATATACAACAAGTCAGGCAGCATCTGGAGTGCCCATGCCAGTTTGTGTGCCTGGATTTCCAGCTTCTGCAGAATCCCGTTTACATTTGCACATCCCTGTCAAAATGATCTTCCATGCTCCAATTGCCTCTGAGAGTTATACTTTAAATTTATTCTCCCAATTAATGCCTTAGCAGACTGTTGAGATCTTTTATTTAAAAAAAAGAATTGACAATGTGTCACCATATGCAGACACTGGAATGCCCAGTGCCAAACAAAAGTATATGCTTCCAAAGGGACAACTAATACAAAATAATGGAAGGAAAAGGAGACTCTTGACCTCACAATCTACCTTGTAATGGCTTCGCATCTTATTGACTACCGCACTTTCTCTCCATTTAAAATAGTTACACTTTATTTTGAATTCAGTTACCGTTTTACCTTGCACCATTGCCTTGAAATTATCTGTATTGACAATAAGCCAGAGTTTTTTTTTTCCCCACTGACCTTGGTACATGTGACAATACTATTGAATCACACAGCGTATCGAAGCAAATAACCTGCTGTTTGGATGACTTAAGCACTGGACCGAATCGGAAATGACAGGAACAGGCCGAACTGAGGCAGCGAGGTGTAGATAGTAGACAATAGACAGTAGGTGCAGGAGTAGGCCATTCGGCCCTTCTAGCCAGCACCGCCATTCACTGTGATCATGGCTGATCATACACAATCAGTACCCCATTCCTGCCCTCTCCCCATATCCCTTGACCCCGCTATCTATAAGAGCTCTATCTAGCTCTGTCTTGAATGCATCCAGAGACCTGGCCTCCATTGCCTTCTGGAGCAGAGCATTCCACATATCCACCACTCCCTGGGTGAAAAAGTTTTTCCGCATCTCTGTTCTAAATGGCCTACCCCTTATTCTTAAACTGTAGCCTCTAGTTCTGGACTCACCCATCAGCAGGAACATGCTTCCTGCCTCCAGTGTGTCTAATCCCTTAATAATCTTATATGTTTCAATCAGATCCTCTCTCGTCCTTCTAAATTCCAGTGTATACAAGCCCAGTCGCTCCAATCTTTCAACATATGACAGTCCCGCCATTCCGGGAATTAACCTTGTGAACCTACGCTGCACTCCCTCAATAGCAAGAATGTCCTTCCTCAAATTTGGAGACCAAAACTGCATACAATACTCCAGGTGGGGTCTCACCAGGGCCCTGTACAGCTGCAGAAGGACCTCTTTACTCCTATACTCAATTCCTCTTGTTATAAAAGCCAGCATGCCATTAGCTTTCTTCACTGCCTGCTGTACCTGCATGCTTGCTTTCATTGACTGATGTACAAGAACACCTAGATCTCGTTGTACTTCCCCTTTTCCTAACTTGACTCCATTTAGATAGTAATCTGCCTTCCTGTTCTTGCCACCAAAGTGGATAACCTCACATTTATCCACATTAAACTGCATCTGCCATACACTTGCCCACTCACCCAAACTGTCCAAGTCACCCTGCATTCTCATAATATCCTCCTGACACTTCACACTGCCACCCAGCTTTGTGTCATCAGCAAATTTGCTAATGTTACTTTTAGTCCCATCATCTAAATCATTAATGTATATTGTAAACAGCTGTGGTCCCAGCACCGAACCTTGCAGTACCCCACTGGTCACAGCCTGCCATTCCGAAAGGGACCCATTAGTCTCTACTGTTTATTTCCTGTCAGCCAGCCAATTTTCAATCCATATCAGTACTCTGCCCCCAATACCATGTGCCCTAATTTTGCCCACTAATCTCCTATGTGGGACTTTATCAAAAGCTTTCTGGAAGTCCAGGTACACTACATCCACTGGCTCTCCCTTGTCCATTTTCATAGTTACATCCTCAAGTCAAGCATGATTTTCCCTTCATAAATCCATGCTGACTTGGACTGATCCTTCTACTGCTATCCAAATGTGTCATAATTTCCTCCTTTATAATTGACTCCAGCATCTTTCCCACCACTGATGTCAGGCTAACCGGTCTATAATTCCCTGTTTTCTCTCTCCCTCCTTTCTTGAAAAGTGGGACAACATTAGCCACTCTCCAATCAGCAGGAACTGTTCCTGGATCTATAGAACATTGGAAAATGATTACCAATGCATCCACGATTTCTAGAGCCACCTCCTTAAGTACCCTGGGATGCAGACCATCAGGTCCTGGGGACTTATCAGCCTTCAGACTCAACAATCTATCTAACACTGTTTCTTGCCTAATATAAATTTCCTTCTGTTCATCCTTTACCCTAGTTCCTTTGGCCACTATTACATCTGGGAGATTGTTTGTGTCTTCCCTAGTGAAGACAGATCTAAAGTACCTGTTCAATTCATCTGCCATTTCCTTGTTCCCCATAATAAATTCACCCGTTTCTGTCTTCAATGGCCCAATTTTGGTCTTAACTATTTTTTTGCTATTCACGTACCTAAAGAAGCTTTTACTATCCTCCTTTATATTCTTGGCTAGTTTACCTTCGTACCTCATTTTTTCTTGGCGTATTGCCTTTTTTGTTATCTTCTGTTGCTCTTTAAAATCTTCCCAGTCCTCCAGTTTCCCACTCATCTTTGCTATGTTATACTTCTCTTATTTTTATACTGCCCTTTACTTCCCTCATCAGCCACGACCGCCCCTTACTCCCCTTAGGATCTTTCTTCCTCTTTGGAATAAACCGATCCTGCACCTTCTGCATTATTCCCAGAAATACCTGCCATTTTTGTTCCACTGTCTTCCCTGCTAGGATATTGTTCCATTGAACTTTGGCCAGCTCCTCCCTCATAGCTCCATAGTTCCCTTTGTTCAACTGTAATACTGACACATCCGATTTTCCCTTCTCCTTCTCAAATTGTAGGTTTAAAACATATCATATTATGGTCACTACCTCCTAATGGTTCCTTTGACTCCAGGTCCCCGATCAACTCCGGTTCATTGCACAACACTAAATCTAGAATTGCCTTCTCCCTGGTAGGCTCCAGTACAAGCTGTTCTAAGAATCCATCTCGGAGGCATTCCACAAACTCCCTTTCTTGGGGTCCAGTACCATTCTGATTCTCCCAGTCTACCTGCATGTTGAAATCCCCCATGACAACTGTATCATTACCTTTGCGACATGCCAATTTTAACTCTTCATTCAACTTACACCCTACATCCAGACTGCTGTTTGGGGGCCTGTAGATAACTCCCATTAGGGTCTTTCTACCCTTAGAATTTCTCAGTTCTATCCATACTGACTCTACATCCCCAGATTCTATGTCCCCCCTCGCAAGGGCCTGAATATCATTCCACACCAACACAGCCACCCCACCCCTTCTGCCAGTCAGTCTGTCCTTTCGATAAGATGTATATCCTTGAATATTCATTTCCCAGGCCCTGTCTGCTTGAAGCCATGTCTCAGTTATTCCCACAACATCGTACTTGCCAATTTCCAACTGAGCCTCAAGCTCATCTATTTTATTCCTTATACTTCGTGCATTCATATATAATACTTTTAATTCGGTACTCCCCTCTCCTTCCATATCAATTCCTATTTCACTTGGCCATACTGTATGATCTCTTCTTGAGCTTTCTACTCCATTGATTCTGTTGTCCTTTTTAACTTATTTTCACTTTCCCTTTAACTCCATCCTTATATTTCCAGTTCATCCCCTCCCCCCCCACTACTTAGTTTAAACGCATCCATGTTGCAGTGGCAAACCTGTCTGCCAGAATGCTGCTCCCCCGTCTATTAAGGTGCAATGCGTCCCTTTTGTACAATTCATCCCTACCCCAAAACAGATCCCAGTGGTCCAAGAATGTAAATCCTTGCTTCCTGCACCAGTTCCTCAGCCACACATTCAGATCCATTATCTCCCTGTTCCTGCCCTCTCCAGCACGAGGAACTGGAAGCAAGCCAGAGATAACCACCCTGGAAGTCCTGCTTTTCAGCTTTCTTCTGAATTCTCTGAAGTCCCGCTGCAGAATGTCCTTCCTCTTCTTCCCGATGTCATTTGTGCCGACATGCACTACCACTTCCTGCTGTTCACCTTCACCCTTGAGGATTCCCTGCAATCAGTCCGTGATGTCCTGGATCCTAGCACCAGGGAGGCAACACACCATCCTTAAATCTTGCCTGTTGCCACAGAAACCCCTTTCCGTACCTCTTACTATGAGTCCCCTACTACCACGGCTCTTCCTGATGTCTGACTCCTCGGCTCTGCTTCTGCATCAATTTTTGGCTTGCAGACCTGTCCACCTCTCAGACTGGCAGTATCTTCTGTTCTGACAGCTTCCAAGAGGGTGAACCTGTTTACGAGAGGTACATCCCCTGGGGTCTCCTGTACTTCAAGCACCCTTTCCTTCCTCATTGTCGCCCCCTTTCTCTCTTCCGGTATCCTCAGTGTAACGACCTCACTGTAGGTCCTGTCCAGAAAACCCTCGTTTTCGCAGATAAACCTGAGGTCATCCAGTTCTTTCTTCAGTGCTGCAACATGCTCCTTCTGAAGCTGAATCTGGACACACTTTCCACAGCTGTAGCAGCCGGGGGCACCATCAGTGTCCCTGACCTCCCATATCATGCACGTAGCACACTGAATCATGTCTTCGCTCTCTACAATTGTGCCTGGCATAGTCTCCTCGCCGAAGACTCTCGGGCCAAAGACTAGCACTTTTCACACCAGGCACTTCCCAACAGGCCCTGTAGATCCCAGATCTACACTCTAGATCCCAGAGTGTACTGAAGCAAATGAACCTGATATTTGGACAATTTAGGCACCAGGCCAGGTTGAAAAGGTCAGTGTGTTGGGGCGTGAGGCAAGGGTTCAGTTTGCTGCTCTGAACTTAGGGTCTGATGGACAAGACTTCAATTCTGAATGTTATTTGCTTGTGTTTATCGTTTGCATGATTTTTTTTCTCTGCACATTAGTGTTTTTATTTTTTTGGGCAGGGGTTTCTGTTTCATTTGGAGACAAAATTCAAGGTTGCATAATGTATGCATGCCCTGATAATGCATTTGAACTTTTAACAAACCAATTTACCAAATGCATTAACTTTTAAAAAGCTGTGCAGTATTAACCGCAGTTCTTGATATACAATGTAAAAGTAATGTGCAACCACCATGTGTACTTTGTCTGTACTTCAGTGTTCCTGGAGAAAGTCATGGGTCAGGCAGTTTGCCAAAGCAACCAACTCCACCTGTTCCAAGTCCACGAACTGAACTTCAAGGAGATCCTCTGATTTGACAATATGTTCAAAAATCCTCCTCCTACACCACAATTAAGTGGAATGCACAAGATCACCTCAGTTATGTGGTAAAGAATATCACTCACCAATCATGCTTTTGAGTCAGTAAAAGGTTTAACATTTAGTGTTTTAAAGGCTGGGATTAATCATCTAAAACTTGTCTTTGAGAACCAAGTTTATTGTTGCATTTACCTCAGTGAATTTTTTTTTTTGAAAACTTTTTTTATTGCATTTTTAAGTAGTTACAAAAGGAAGTATGGAAAAAAACGTATATAACCCTTCCCCCCTCCCCTTAACCCCTCCCTCCTAACTGCCCTATAGAAAAAAAAGAAAAAGAGAAAAAAAAAGAAAGAAAGAAAGAATGCCTGGTTGTTGGAAGATCTCCACATGTTCCATGGAATTCGTAATAACTTTAATATGTATATTTATTTCTTTCCCCAAATAACCAATTGTTTCATCTTCAGAACATCTATAGATTTAATCCTGTCTTTTGTAAATAAGGGCTCCAAATTTTCAGAAATGTTACCTCAGTGAATTTTATCTTGAAGTTTTCATAACCACCATATTGTCAGCATGACCCTTATTCCACTCATAGGATCAGAACGTGAAATTTCTATTAAACATCGCCATAGTGCCTTATTAATTTGTTATAGTGAATTCCAAACTCTGAAATAGACTAGATGCCGGCACGGGAAAGGAGACTTATTTGACACTTCTAAAACTGTCTTCAAGGTGAAGTATGGTGAAATAACATTGTGTATGAATCTCAAACAGTATTCTTATGCTTATGAATGCAAGGTTCTTTCTTTTTAGCAATCCTCATGGTTCCTATAAACCAGTGGTATCATACTCACAAAGGAGTGGGTGAGCTGTCTGGAAGAGGCAACCCCAGCGGATTGGGTGGTAAAAGTATATGCTATGCTTGCCTCCATCAATCAGGGCATCGAGCCGGAAAGTCACTCACACTGTAGGTATTAGTCAAACAGCATTTGGATGATCACATGGAACGCTTGTCGCCTTGCAGGCAGATGGAGAGTCAAAGTCTTCTCCCATAGTGAAAATGTCAAACACTACGGCAACAAGTTGAAAGTTGCTGCAAGGTATTTACACAGGGCTGCTGATGGAAGCAGACATGATAGTGGTGCTTGAGAGACAATTAGTACATCAGTGAATGGGGGATATGGATCCTATGTGGGCAGAAGATATTTAGTTAATTTGGCATGTTTACCAAAGACATCACAGGCCAAAGGTCCTGTTCTTGTGCGGTAGTGTTCTATGTAATTTTACAGTATGTGTGGCACAATTAATGTTAGGCAATACACACAAAATGCAGGAGGAACTCAACTCGTCAGGGAGCATTTATAGAAAGAAAATGAACAGTTGATGATTCGGCTCAAGACCATTCATCGGGACTGGAAAGAAAGGGGGACGGGAGACTTAACTAACATGGGCCAAGATTATGCCTCCTGCCCTTATCACCCCACCCAACTCGAGGCAAAAGGAGGCCATTCTAAATCCAATAACACGGCACATCTTTAAAAACTAAGGTGGCGCTGGCGAATCTCAGCAACTTCTGGCTGGTGGCCAATGAAACAAAGAAAACAACTAAATACTTTGTTAATCACACTTTCTAATATCCGATCATCACAAACAAGAGCATGCAGCTTCCCTTCGGATTTGGAGGCAATTCGATGTGGCAGAACTGAGGTGAAGTACCGAGCCTGTCACCGAAAGCGAGGAAGACCCGAGGTTCGATCAATTTTACCACCAGACCAAATTGGAAAAGTCAGGTATAGGCCCAATCGAGGCGGCAGAGTCCAAGCTCGTGTGTATCAAAGCGACTGATATTTGGAGAACGATTTCAGCACAGGGCCGAATTGGGAAGGTCGGGGTGTCAGGGCCCAAGGCGAGGGATCACTGCTCTATGATGTTTATTCAGCTGTGTTGAACTAAGGGTCTGTGGACAGACTCTCTTTGTGGACTTGAGTTCAGAAAGATATTTGCTTGTTTGTTGTTTTCATGATTTGTTTTCTTTTCCTCTGCACTTTAGGTGTTTGACGGTCATCTTTATTCATGGGTTCGTTTGGGTTTCTGTACTTTGTGGCTGTATGTTAGGAGACAAATCTCAAGGTTGTGTAACAGATACATACCTTGAACATAGATTTAGAGGAAATGTGTTAAAAGAGATCATCAACTACAGCCTGAGGATTTGTGAACAGAAAGCCAAAGAATAAGCAGAGGATCATTGATAATCATGCTGTCTGCTATTACCAGAATCAGGTTTATTATCACTGGCATGAAACGTGAAATTTGTTAACTTAGCAGCAGCAGTTCAATGCAATACATAATATAGAAGAAAAACGTAATAATAAATCAATTACAGTACATGTATATTGAACAGATTAATAACTGTGCAAAAAACAAAAATAATATAATTTAAAAAGTGAGGTAGTGTCCAAGGGTTCAATGTCCATTTAGGAATCGGATGGCAGAGGCGAAGAAGCTGTTCCTGAATCGCTGAGTGTGTACTTCAGGTTTCTGTATCTCCTACCAGATGGTGACAGTGAGAAAAGGTCATGCCTTAGGTGCTGGAGGTCCTTAATAATAGACGCTGCCTTTCAGAGACACCGCTCCCTGAAGGTGCTTTGGGTAATTTGTAGGCTAGTGCCCAAGATGGAGCTGACGAAATTTAGAACCTTCTGCAGCTTCTTTTGGTCCTGTGCAGTAGCCACCCCCCCCCCCCCCCCCAATACCAGACAGTGATGCAGCCTGTCAGAATGCTATCCAATAATATATTTATGTTTACGGCTAAAATGTCCTCCTTGCATTTTTCAGTCATTACATTTTAACATATCTGAGACAGTAAATATTAATACAGAATTTATACAATCTTTGCAAATACCATCCAGGGTAACCAACTTTTTGATGTAATTAAATCTTTGCTCAATAATTATCTACAGAGAACATGTGCAAACTTTCGTTTAGAGTTCTGCAAGTTCAATACTTGATACTGGTTCACTTCTTGAGGCCCCAACAGCAGAGTAGATAAAGGATGGTCCAAGAAAATCCCCCATGCATACATCATTAACTAAGGAAAGAGGGTACAAAACTAATCAGCTTTGGATTGCAAAAGGGAAAGAAATTGGCAAGCAATAGCAAAATAATACAACTACTATTTTCCATTCTTCAAACTCTCAAGTGCATCTGATATTCTGATGACAATGTCCAATACTGTCCTATCACCATCTGTTCAGTAACCCAACTCTGTGACCGGCTGAGCTGCATTTCAAATATTCTTTCTCATTTCAAATAGCAACAGGTCAGAATTTACTCATCTTTCCTGCAATGCCTCCAGCTCTCTGTGTACCTCTATTCCAGCCTCTTAACATACCTTAACAACCCTTGAACGTAATTGTTCCATAACAGCCGACAATGGCTATGCTCTTGAATTTCCTCGCTGGATCACTCTGTTTTCCTCCTGCCCTGTCATCCCAATACATCAGCGTGTTTTGGTGCTAATTGTCTGAACTAATTCAGAGGGCTTGATTATATCAATAGCACCAATAGAACTGTTAGAATGGGAATCAGCTTCTTCCTCCGGGCCATGAGAGTACTGAATTACCCGTCACCACCCAGGTCTCATCACAAATGAAGTGCCAGGAATGCATACTGGTTTTTTTTTTAAACAGTGTCATAAATGCACCTTATTATTTGTTAATTTATTTGTGATAACATTAGCTTATTGGCTGTGTGTCAGTTCTACGTACTGTGTTGTGCACTTTGGTCCAGAGGAATGGACACTGAAGCTTTGGATACTACCTCACCTTTTTTTTAAAAAATTATACCGTATTTCTGTTTTTGCACATTTTAAGAAATCTATTCACTATACGTAATTGATTTACTTATTTATCATGTTTTATTTTATTTACTATTTTTTTCTCTCTTTGCTCGATTATGTGTTGCATTGAACAGCTGCTGCTAAGTTAACAAATTTCATGTCACATGCCGGTGATAATAAACCTGATTCTCATCATTTGGCAGTATATGATGAATGGCAACAAAATTGAACTTGAAAATGCAAGATTTTTTTAAACCACTGTTAACTGAAATCAAAAAGAAATTCAGACCAACTGGAATGCTTTTAAGTTCTACAGGAAGACAACCTTTATCAATCTGAAACATAAATATGTATTTTAAATAGCTCTTTTAAAATTGCATTTTAAGTTATAACCAACCATTAACACTAATATCAACTTCCTTTATGTACAGGATTCAAAATCCAATAGATGTAACAAATTATCAATTATCACAAGCTTAAAGGTTAATTAATTCTCAGTAGCTTTTTTCCCCCCCAGAAATATCACATTTGAAGGACGTTTGGAATGCTTTCTTTGCTTTGGTTATTATATAGCTAGGACAGTAAGTGCTAATACAGAATTCATAGACTTTTTGAGCACAGTACTTTTGGTACAGCCTCCACATTAAAGGCCACACCAAGTCCTGCTGTGACTACAACACCAGTCACATTGAATTAATATTCCTCACTGTTCAAACATCAGCCCTAAAACTTATTCCCAAATCCAATAAAACATCACTAATCCTTCAAAAAATACTTCAGCCTTAAAGCTCAATATTTACAATGATAAATAAAGGCTGGCATTCTAAAAGTCAAAATAGTAACTATAAATGACTTGAAATTTTTACAAGTTTATTCAATGCTTAAAAAATTCTGAGGAAATTATAAAAATACTCCAGATACAATAAGAGCATTCACCCCAAAAATGTAAACTCTGTTTCTCTTCCCACAGACATGATCTGACCCGAGTATATTCAGTGCCTTGCTTTTGTTATATTGACTGGGACAATTTGATCCAACCTCTGGTGTTATGCATTTGGAGTTTGCATATTCTCTCTATGCCCCAGGTTTCCCTTGAATGCTCTGTCTTCCTACTAGATCCCAAAGATGCTGACTGTCAGGTTAACTGGCCAATGCAAATTGTCAGTAGTGCATAGGTGAATACAGAATCAGAGGTTGATGGGAATGTGCAGAGAATAAAATGGGACTGTGTACCATTACTGTAAATGGGTGCTTGATGGTTGGAGACTCACTTGGCCAAAGGGCATTTCTATATTTTTAAACATGTTTTATATGACTGTATGTTTACTGCCACCTTATACATGTTATATGGGCCTTGTACTGTGTATGACCATTTTGCACCTTGGCCCACGAGCAACACTATTTCATTTGGCTATATTCGCGTATGGCTGAATGACAATTAAAGCTGAAACTTCTAAGTGCTGTCTGAATTCATGACCATCTTTTCTTAAGCTGAGAGATGAAAGAATTATTGAAAGGCCAAATAATATCATATAGTGTGCTAATAAATTCAACTTATTTTTTTCTTTTACATAAAGCAAAACTGGCACCTGAGCCAAACAAAAACATAAATGTAACAGACAGAAATATCACACTAGGGAATTTTCATTATTTTGTCACTTCTTAAAGGTGCTGAAAATTAAGTAGGTAAATAAAAAAAAAATCTAGCCAATATTTGTCATAGTAATATCCAGTTTTATTTCATTTAGAAAGACAAAAACAAAGGAGCAAGTTACAGGGTGCCTTCAACAGCTAAAAGAGCAAGAAAGGAGACAAGCTAAGAAATTTGGGATGTGAAATATACCAGAAAGTGACCTTTTGTTCAGAGAAAGGAGTGTGTTGGAGGTGGCGGAGGTGGATGGAGGGGTGAGGAGGACAGAGGGGGTAGTGGGTGGAGAAGAAAAGTGGCAGACAGATGTGGTGTGTGGAGGGGCGTGACTAGGAGATGAGGGGAGTAGTGGGCAGAGGTAGGCGAGTGGAAGGAGGCAGTGAAAAGGGGAAGGTGGGTGAACGGGTGCGGTGAGCAGGGGTAAGGAGTAGTGGCAGACAGAGAACAGTGGGCAGAGATCGGTGTTTGGAGGGAGACACTAAGAAGGGGAAAGTGGGTAAGAGAAAGGTGGGCGGAAGAATAATCACAGCCCACAAGCGTGAGGGGTAGGGGGAAGCCAAGGACAGACCGTGACAGAGTACGCACGCACCACCAAGCAGCGCATCGTGGGACTTGTAGTCCACATCTAACATGACCCGCTGACAACTCTGGCTTAAAGACTACAACTCCCGCAAGGCACCGGCAGGCTGATCGTTGCCTCTAATCTTTCCCCCTCCCCTGCGACTCACCTTCTTTACCGGTTTGTGCGACGCCACGACGCCGCTGTCGTTGTTGAAGACAACCGGATTCGGCTGCTTCTGCCCCTCGGCGTTGACGGATAACTTGTCCATGCCCCCCTTGGTCTTGTCGTCGCTCTGCGCCCTCTCCGCGTTGGCGTTCTCCTTCACTTCCTTGGCCTTCAGCCCCTCCTTCACGCCTTTCCCCTCCACCGGTTCAGGGAATCCTTTCTTCAAAAGCTCTGCCATGACTCTGTCTACCACGACTGGCTCCGAGTGAGGGTTCTCGAAGGCGGCGACCAAAACTCCGCTGACCGTAGCCGAGCGCCGCCTCCGTACGTGCCCTAACTTGACGTGAACAGCCGTGCCAGCACTGTACGACTGACGTTCACGCGTGAGCCCCGCCCCTCCAGGAAGTTGCCCCTTGGATTGCGACCTTGAGAGGGAAAGAAACTTTTCGAGGAGGGGAAATAATTTGTTTTTTATGTTCACGGTAGACGTTAATGATAACTACTAGTATTTTTCCCCAGTAATAAACTATTTACTAAATATAGTTATCTTCAGTCAATGTTTTGCATTATTTACTTTTTGTCAACTTGTCATTGTTTATTGGTTCCAAACATTTTATCAGCAATAAGTTTCACGGGTTCAGCCTAAATGCACCCACTGACAGAAGACCCTTGCCCTGCTAAGCCTCTGTAGCCATGGTAGCTTCTATCAAACTCTTGAACAGACCTTGTACGATAAGGTGGATTCTTGACCTGGCAATCTACCTCATTATGATCTTGCACTTTATTCTGTTTGGTTACTGTTTTACCTTGTTCTACCTGAGTGTACTGTGTAATAATTCGATCTGCATGAACAATATGCAAGACAAGACAAGACTTGGTAGATGTGACAATAATAAAGCAATGTCGACATAATCAAGATCCCACCCGGGCCAGTCATTCACATCGGGCGGAAGATGTAAAAGCATGAAAGCACATGCCACCAGCCTAAAGCAGGCTGTAATAAGGTAATTGAACGGTTCCCTACTATGAAAAGATGGACCCCTGACTACACAATCTACCTCATTGTTTGCTTGCACTTTTTGTCTGCCCGTTCTGCACCGTTTCTGTTGCAATTTATCTTGCATTCTGTTGTTGTTCTACCTCAATTCAACACTCACAAAATGCTGCAGGAACTCAGCAGATCAGGCAGCACCTATGGGAAGGACTAAGCAGTCAATGTTTCAGCTGGAGACCCTTCTTCATAGATGCTGCCTGACCTGCTGAGTTCCTCCAGCATTTTGTGTGTTACTCTAGATTTTCAGCATCTGCACAATCTCTTCTGCTCACGATTTACTGCCTCAATACTCTGTTGCAATGTATTCATCTGTATGAACAGTTTAGCAAATAAAGTTTTTCACTACCTCAGTACATAGGAGGATAAAAGACAGCATAAGTTTCCAAAGGCCACTCAAGTAAAACATGCTCAATGAGAAGACCACCAGGAACTTGAACCAAAGGGAACAACTTCATTCAGCTTCACTTGACCCACCTTTGAACTGTTCCCACAACCTATGGAATCACTTTCAAAGACTCGTCATCTCATGTTCTTGATATTTCTTGCTGTTTTATTATTTCTTCTTTTTGTATTTGGACAGTTTGTTCTCTTCTGCCCTTTGGTTCTATACCCAAGTTGGGGGGGTCTTTCATTGAATTGACTTTATTACTTAATCCTTCATATACATGAGTAAAAATCTTTACATTACATCTCCCTCTAAATGTGCAATTTATAGTAATTTATAATAAATATTATGTACAACAGGACAGTCAATATAACATAGAAATACAGTTGTGTCAGCATGAATTAATCAGTCTAATGGCCTGGTGGAAGAAGCTGTCCCAGAGCCTGTTGGTCCTGGCTTTTATGCTGCGGTACTGTTTCCCGGATGGTAGCAGCTGGTACAGATTGTGGTTGGGGTGACTCAGGTCCCTAATGATCCTTCGGGCCTTTTTACACAGCTGACTTTGTAAACATCCTAAATAGTGGGAAGTTCACATCTACAGATGCACTGGACTGTCTGCACCACTCTCTGCAGAGTCTTGTGATTGAGGGAAATACAGTTCCCATGCCAGGCAATGATGCAGCCGGTCAGGATTCTGTTATAGTTATTATTCTATAGCTTAATAGAGTATGCCCACAAGAAAATGAATGTCAGGGTTGAATATGGTGACATATTTACTTTGAGCTTTTGAAGACTTAATCCAATGAGACATCAAGAGCTCAGTCAGATATGATGTGGCATTCTTTAAAAGCTGCAGACTAGCCTGTCCCCCTCTACCCACAAATATTCAAGCTGACTTGCTTTACTTTGAAAACATGAAAGGAGGATCTCATTGAAACCAATCAAATATTGAAAGGCCTAAATGAAGTGGAGGTGGAGAGGTTGTTTCCAAAAGTGGGAAAGTCTAGGACCAGAGGACACAGCCGAGGAATAAAAGGATATCCCATTAGAACAGAGACGAGAAGCCATTTCTTTAGCCAGGGTGTAGTGGATCTGCAGAATGCATTGCCACAGAGGACCATAGAGGTCAAGTCATTTAAACAAGAGGTTGATAGGTTCGTGCAAGGTTGCACGTTGTTGCAAGAGTGTCAAGGATTATGGAGAGAAGGCAAGAGAATAGGGTGAGAGGGAAAACAATCAGCCATGATCAAATGGTGGAGTGGACTTGTTGGGCCAAATGGGCTAATTCTACTCCAGTACCTTATGGACAATTAAACAGTTAAATGAGAGAAGGCAGCTCAAGAACATCAACATCTCCATCCTCGACGGCAACGCCACAGAAAGCTGAAGCGCTGATCCATTAGTGCCGAGTGGGTGATCAGTCTCAGATTCTTCCTGAGATCCGAACTGCTGGAGGAATAAAGTCTTCAACTAAGTTGATTCACTCCACGTGTCCGTGTACTGGATACAGTGGCAGACCTCATCTTGGTTATATACTCAGAGGCTACTTTAAGTACACCTATACACATGCTTGTTAATGTAAATATTCAATCAGCCAATCATGGGGCAGCAACTCAGTGCATAAAAGCATGCAGACATGGTCAAGAAGTTCAGTTGCGTTTCAGTCCAAGCATCAGAATGGGGAAGAAATGTGATCAAAGTTATTCTAACCATGCACTGATTGTTGGTGCCAGAAAGGGTGGTTTGAGCACATCAGAGACTGATCTCCTGGGATTTTCATGCACAGTCTCTAGAGTTAACAGACAATGGTGTGTAAAGGAAAAATACATCTAAGAGAGCGGGGGTTGTGTGGGCAAAAACGGCTTTGTAATGAGAGTTCAGGGGATAATGGCCAGGCTGGTTCACGCTGACAGGAAAGCAACAGTAACTCCAATAACCACGAGTTACAACAGTGGTGTGCAGTGGAGCATCTCTGAATGCACAATACATCGAACCTTGAAGTGAATGGGCTACAACAGAAGACCACTCTGGATTATACTTCTAAATGAATTAAAGTGGGCACCGAGTTTAGTCCTGGTCACCAACCCTGCCGTTAGTTAGGCTATCCCAGTACATTTTCAACACCGGTATTGGTTAGACACTGAAAAATGCCCAGTAACTTCCCATTTCAATCCTAATTATGCCAAATCATCTGTCAAGTATTGACAGTTTCACCAGCAGTGCTTTCTGGTAAATAAAATATTCCAAAGGAACCAAACAACAGGGATGAGACCAGGCTACACTAGGCAGCACTTGATTGAGCGTGGCATAAAGAAGCTTCAGTGAATGAAATTCAATGGGAAATACTCAAATTGCCTGAAGTCAAAGGAAGATGGCCGTGGTTGTTGGAGGTCAGTCCCACTAGTGTGAAGAGTTCCTCAGCCCTCCGCCAACCATCTTCAGCTGCCTCATCGTTTTAACCCCATCCACAGCAGAAGTGGATGGGGGCAGAGGGAAAATTACCCCTTCTGCATTTGTCGATCTCATTACTGAAGACAGTGTCATTGGACCCTGCCACTTTGAAATGGTATACACCTTCATTAACCTGGTCTAACTTCACTTGCCTTTCTTGCAATATATCCTTATTAATCATTTATCTTATTAAGAGTGGGAGGGTGTGCCAGATATCATTGCATGATTTGTGTAAGGTGGGGGTGAACACAGTTGAAATAGGCAGTAAGCTACAGAAAGGGGGCATTTTTGTATTTGCACATGCTTGGGAGTGGAGGAGGGCTTAACACAAAGTGCACTGCAGATGTTGTGGTCAAATCAAGACATACAATAAAAGCTGGATGAACTCAGCAGGTCAGGCAGCATCCATTGAAAGAAACAGTCAACGTTCCGGGTTGAGACCCTTCGTCCTGACAGAGGATAGCTTGTTGCTTAAAGTCAGGGTGTGCTTGGAGGGGATGGAATGGGAGAAAATCCTGTTCTGCTTCCCCTCAAACTTCCTCAGGGTAAAGACTTGGATTTCCAAGAGGGTTCTTTTAAAAGGTAGGCTACTGGGCTCATTAGAGTTGGGGTCTGAGCACAAATAAATACAATGGAATATCAACAAAACCTCTGATGTGTACTGGCAGAGAAAGATGGCTGGCTGAGGACTGTGCTTTGAGGAACTCTTCAAGCCTCTAACAACCACATTTTGTTTCACTGGAGGTTCTTGATGTCCCACTTAATCAAATGCTGCCTTGATATGTAAAAAAGATATATTTTTAAAAAAAGATTATTCCTTTTCTTCTTTTTTTTAAACCAAACAGTTTCCTGCCCCCCCCCCCCCAGTAGTGGGTTTAGATTTTTTGTATAATAAAGTTATTTCTTTTCAATTTTATGTTTAAATTTAATTCATATGGATATGGGGTAATTACACTTCATTTGTGATTTCAATATATTGTAATCAATCTACATTATATATCTTATTGTACTCTGTATTCTTTTATATAAGAAATTAATAATATTGAAAAAGAGAGATTAGCTTTATTTATCACATGAACTGTGTATTGAAACTTAAGAGTGACTGTGGTGGGCAGCTTGCAAGTGTTACCAGCGTAACATGCTCACAATTCACGTCTTTGGAATGTGGGAGGAAGCTGGAGCAACCGGAGGAAACCCAGGCAGTCACAGGGAGAACATACAAACTCATTACAGGCAGTGGTAGGAATTGAACCCCAACCTCTGATCGCTGGCTGGCACTGTAACCAACACACTAACCGTGATGCTACCATGCTACCCCTCTTACCTCACCCCACATAGTTTGTACTTCCACTACTTAACTCAAAGGGTAGAGAAATTGCCCTGGTTACACCCAACAGCATCCAAGTGATGCAGACTTGCTCTTAATTTCATCCCACTACGTCTCTTAAGACAACAGTACTGGTACCTGCAGCGCACTGGTCAGAGATAATTTTGTGCAGATTAGAAAAAGGAACAGAGACAAATAATCCCAAATTTTACCATCTTATTTCATTCTTTATTGGAGCTGAAAAACTCATGTACATTTTAAGGATCTGGTAGAAAGTTCAAGTCCTTTCTCTACTTGTTGCCCCACAAGGCCATCTTGTTATTGAATGGGCCTTTCATATAGCGGTCCGATTTCATGTAGGCTGCAACTTTCTCCAAACCCTGCAAAAAATATCATTTGGGAAGAATTTAATACAAATGCTACGACTACAAAATAGGAAATACAAGATTAAAACGTACAGCTAAACCAAAAATAAAATTAAAAAGCAATTGAAAACAGGAAGAGGGTGTTAACTGCTATGTGACTACCCTACCTTTGGCTCATCTTAATACTTCTGCCTCCTCCCCACTGAATACAAAAATATCATTCAAAGGATAAATATGATTGATGGAATAGTGTTTTAAAAATGAAGAATTGGCCCAGATTAAAATCACTGTTTCAAAATGACTGCATTCTTTGAAAACCAGAACTATTTCTGAATGTAGTCAAAATGTCTGAATCTGAATCTTCCTGATGCACACCCCACTACTGGGCAGACAACTTTTATATTATTTATTCTATTTAAGAGATAGAACATGGTAGCAGCAGGTTCTTCTGGCCTAATGAACCTGTACTGCCTAGTTAAACCCTTGTTAACAATTAACCTTCTACTCTGCATGTCTTTGGACTGTGGGAGGAAACCAGAACACCCAGAGGAAACCCACAGTCATGGGGAGAACGTACAAACTACTTGCAGACCACGGCAGACATTGAACCCAGGACACTGGCGCTGTAAAGCTGCCCCCAAGTCTTCCTTTCATTCGTTAGCTTCTTTTAATATCACACCACAAAGGATTTTGTGCATTTTGGAATGTACACGAATCTTGAAAGTAACTAATAACCCTCTCCATGATTGCTCAGTCAAAGATGGTCTCTACACTGGTTTTCATCTACGAAAGAATCACTTCCAGAGTTGGTGTGACTGTGTTTAACACTCGTTCACATCTCACTCCCACCCTGCACTTCCATGGTCGCACATGTATGACCAGGAATTCTGTTTGGAAGGTCTTCATGATTATCAGATCAACAGTTCCACAACCCCCAATTCTAATGCAAGCTGGAGTAAGGTTAAAAAATTAAACTAATTTTCAGTGAATGTCTAAGAAATAAAAAATTTGTGGAAAACATTTGTGTTTATACAAGAGCTGTTGAAAATAATTAAAGCAGGTTACAGGTCAGCAATAGGCCCTTCTGCGCATCGTGTCTGTGCTGGTGCTTTTGATTGACTGAACTTTCATTGCACACAAGGAAGACTTTTAAAAATATATATTTTGCCTTAACTCACAGTTCTTACCTCAAAGCGGGAAATAAATTCCTTCAAGTTCTTATAGTCATCCAAGCACTTGGGTTCAAATTCACGATGTTCATCAAGGAGGTCGTACATCAGAAAATCCACAAAAGTGATCTGATAACAGAAAGCAAAAACTAAAATGATTTGCACATTGTTTGATCGAAGAGACAGGCAGTGCATACAGACTGAAGTTTCTTTCTTCAATAGTGGCTCGACATCAACATATGATCACAAAACACTGGTCACATAACCTTGCAAGGCCTTACAAAATCCAAAAATATTAAATGCTAGCAATAGTCAAGAGATCAAGCAACAACTTGTATTATACTTGGAGTATAGTGTGCAGTTCTGGCCACAACAGTGTCAGAAAGAGGTGTTGGACTGGACAGAGTTCAGAGGAGATCCGTCTGGACATTGCCTGGGTTGAAGTATTTCAGTCACAAATAGAAGACGGAATCGTATTTTCTTTTTCCCTAAAGCAGAGGCAGCCTAGGAGTACTCTGATTAAAAAGGTAAATAAAATTATGAGGTGAATAGGTCTGAAAAGTCTTTTATCTCCAGGACAAGAGATAAAATTAAGGTACAAGATAGGAATATTTTACGCTATCTAAGGAGGAATTCTTTCACAGAGAGGATGGTTGGAATTTTGAATGTCCTGCGCCCAGGAGGCCGATATCTCCACCACATTTAAACAGTATCTAGACAGATTCTTGAATAGCTTCGGATTAGAAGGTGTAGTGGTTAGCACAATGCTATTACAGCTGGGGTCAGAGTTCAGAGTTCAATTCCGGCATCCTCTGTAAGAAGTTTGTACGGACTTCCCATGAGCATGTGGGTTTCTACCGGGTGCTCTGGTTTCCTTCCACAGTCCAAAGATCCTCTGGTTAGTAAGATAACTGGTTATTGTAAATTGTCTTGCTATTAATTATGCTAGGGTTAAACACAAAGCAACACAGAGTTGGATGAACTCAGGACGGGCAGTATCTATGGAAATGAATAAACAGCCAATGTTTCAGCCAGAGATCCTTCATCAGGACTGGAAGGGAAGAGGGAAGACACCAGAATAAAAAGTTGAGAGGGTTGGCGGGTGTGAGGAGGATAACTAGCTAGAAGGTGATAAGTGAAGCCGGGGTGGATAGGAAGTGTAAATGGCTGGAGAGGAAGGCATGAGGTATTGATGGAAGAGTGGACCATAGGAGAAAAGGGTCCTGGAGGGAGGTGATAGGCAAGTGAAAAAAGGCAAGAGGCCAGAGTGGGGAAATAGAAGAGGGGAAGGGGAGGGAACAGTTTTTTTTTTATAAACTGGAAGTAGAAATAGATATTCGTGCCATCAGGTAGGAGGCCACCTGGATGACAACAGATGTTGCTCCTCCACCATGAGGGTGGTCTCATCGTGGCACAAGAGGAGGCCATGGACCAACATGTCAGAACAAGAATGGGAAAGCAACTAAGCAAGTTCCGCTTTTGGCAGATGGAGCGGAAGCGCTTAACGAAGCAGTCCCCCAGTTTACATTGTGTCTACCAGTGTACAGGCTGCACTGGGAACAGCGGACACACAACAAACTGCCGCTGCAGATCCACAGGTGAAATGTTGCCTCACCTGGAAGGGCCCGGAATGGAGGGAATGGGCAGGTGCAGCACTTTGGCCACTTGCTGAGGTAGGTTAAACACAAGGAAATCTGCAGATGCTGGAAATTCAAACAACAACACACACAACATGCTGGTAGAACACAGCAGGCTAGGCAGCATCTATAGGGAGAAGCACTGTCAATGTTTCAGGCCGAGACCCTTCGTCCTGACAAAGGGTCTCGGCCCGAAATGTCGACATCGCTTCTCCTTATAGATGCTGCCTAGCCTGCTATGTTCTACCAGCATTTTGTGTGTGTTGCTGAGATAGGTTGTTGGGCAGAGCTGCTCATTGGGCTGGAAGAGCCCATTCCACGCTGTATCTCTAAATAAATGGGTTTAATGTAAATAACCCTAATGGGCACGGTCAAGGTGGGCCAAATAGCCTGTTTCTGTGCCTTAAAACTAATGAATTTTACTTCAATGCAGAATCCAAGCTATTACAACTTTGCTGTGCCCTAGGTTAGCCACTGCAGAAAGCCTGGACGAAGGTATACAAGATAAAGACAGACATTTTGCCTCCATGGTAGTAGCAGAAACTGACAGCATAGACTTGGAGGCAGAAATTTTACAGGGGATCTGGGTGGTGGAAATTATACCCTGGCAGCTGGTGCTATTGTAGCATTACACTAACTGCCAATTACTACTGTGCCTGTAAGGACGTTCTCTCCATGACTGCTTGCATTTCCTCCAGGTGCTCCAGTTTCTTCTCACAGGTCACACATGTACAGGTTGGTAGGTTAATTGGTCATGAGTAACTAGGCAGCGTGGCCTCATGGGATAGAAGGGCCTGTTACCATGCTGAAAAACAAAACTCCCTAAAAATATTTTTTTATTTTAAATACATGATAGTTATTTAATTTATTTAGAGATCCAGCACAGAATAGGCAGCTCCAACCCTTTGAGTCACGCTGCCCAGCACTTCCCCCAATTTAACACTAGCCTAATCATAGGACAACTTACAATGACCAATTCACCAACCAATGGGCAGGTCTCTGACGTGGGAGGAAACCAAAGCACCCAGAAGAAACCTCCGCAGCCACAGGGAGAACATAGAGACTCCTTACACTGCATATTAAGCATGCCGGTTTAGCACTGGCATGGTCGGGTAAAATAAAACAAAACTGATCAGTCCAGTCAGATTTGAACTGACGGCTTTCCTGGTTGACTTCGCGCTTTTTCACGCAGGCCATGTTGTTCTTGGTTTAGGGTCCATGACTTACTGCTGCTAGCAATTCGCTTAGATGACAGATTCGCTTCTTAGATGACAGGAGGGTAGCTGGTGCGTGCTGAGTCGAGGACCGCAGAGAGCACGCAGTAGGTCGCACGCTCTACGGGGGCATAGGCCAAATGTACGGTGTGGGATGAAGTTAAAATAAATTACAGCAGCATGCGCTTTATTTACATGTTACGACAGGTGCGTTCTCGCAAGTGCCAATGGGTCGGCACGGTCCAGAGATTTGGGTCTCGCAGTCTGCCTGTTGGGGTTGTCTGCCTTATAGGTAGTAGCAGAAATACCTGGAACACAACCTCCGAGCTGCCGGAGAAATCTAATACAATTGCCATGATTTCAAGGCTTTTTAGACAGGCCCTGGGAACAGGCAAGCTATCAATGGCAGAGTTCTATTGAAGGTGAGGATTACTGCAAGAGGCCAAAATGGTCACCATAAACATGACAGGCTGAATGGCCTCTTTCTAAGCTCTATAACTCTAGGAAAATAGTGAGAACACATCCCACCATGGTTAATGCAACATCAGCCTGAAGAGAAACCTACCTTGTCACCTGCAAACCATGGCCTTTCCCCCAGGAAATCAGAGAACTGCTTCAATACATCTGGCAGATTCTTCAAGTAATCAGGCTTCAGTTTTTTCTGCATCAATCACATAGGAAAACTGTTACAATCTATAATGCTCTGCACTCACAACAAGCAGCATCTTTGCACTGTCATCAAGAAGCTTATAGTAGAGATGGCCAAGTTTCACATAGAAAATAGGTGCAGGAGTAGGCCATTCAGCCCTTCGAGCCTGCACCGTCCCGATCAAAAGCCGACAATAAAATTTGTGTTCCTCAGTCTCATTTTACAGTACTGTGCAGAAGTCTTAGGCACATACTGTATCGAGGCTGCTAAAGGTTTTTGCACGGCCCTGTATTTGTCAATGCGGAGAAGAGCGAGTTTGTAAACCTGGTTGGAGCAGAGGATGCTGAGAATGGTGAGGGTGGGGCTTCTCAAGAGGAGTGTGGGACAGATGGCAGAGAAGGAGTACCAGGGCAGGGGGCTGGCACAGTTGCACCCAACCCCGAGACAACCAGCAAAGTCAGTAGATTCTAATTGATTTATTGATTATTACAGCATGTCTCTCTGGTGCTTCCCACTCCCTCCCATCTCCCTTCCCCCAACCACGATTCCCCTCTCCCTGCCCCCTTCCCACTCAGTCCATAATAGAGACCCATATCAGAATCAGGAACATGATCACACACATACAGTTGCAAGAAAAGGTTTCTGAGCCCTTTGCAATTGCCTGGTTTTCTTCATTAATTACTCATAAAATGTGATCCGAGTAATTAATGCAGAAAATCAGGTAACTGCAAAGGTTTCAAACTTTTTCTTGCAACTGTATAATCACGTTTCTTTTGTGGCTACAGTACTATGCCCCCTAGCTACATACCTGTTACTAAGACTTTTGCACAGTACTGCATTTTAAGAAGTAAACAAATTTCAAATTTGGGGTTTGAAGTTGGTAGTCATTACCCTTCCAGCCAGAGGTACAGGAGCTTCAGGTTCCACACCAAGAGGTTCAGGAACAATTATTACTCTTCAACCATCAGGCTCCTAAACCTGTGAGAGCAGCATCACTCACCTCAACACCGAACTGATTACTGCACACAACCTATAGACTCACTTACAAGGACTCTACAACTCTTGTTCTCAATATTATTAACACAAGGAAATCTGCAAATGCTGTAAATCCAGAGTAACACACAAAATGCTGCAGGTCAGCAGGGAATTAAAGTCAACAGTTCAGGCCAAGACCCTTCATCAGGACTGATGAATATCATCAGTATTATTTACTATTATTTTTATTTGTATTTGCAGCTGGTCTTCTTTTACACATTCGTCGTTTGTCAGTTTTTGTGTGCAGTTCTCCCATTAATTTTTTGTTCTACTGTGATGCCTGTAAGAAAATGAATTTCAAGGTAGTATATGGTGACATGTACGTGCTTAGGTAATCAAATTAATTTGATCTTTGAACTTTATTCATTGTTCATTACACTTGCAAAGCCGCAACTCTGATGGTACATTTTGTAAAAGGTCGAGCCAGTTCAAGTCACAACTTGCATTCGATTCCTGCTCATTTACGTCAGGGGATCTCTCACAATGAGAACCCTTGAAGAAGTGACAGACTGTGTTAAGACAGAAAGGAAGCGAGGCTAGAGGTCTCATCGTTGTGAAGAGCAACACACACGAAGTGATGGTGGAACAGCAGTTCAGGCAGTATCTATGGAAATGAATAAACAGTCGACGTTCGAGCCAAAAACATTCTCCCCCCCCCCCCCCCCCCAGGAGTGGAAAGGAAGGGGGAAGATGCCAGAATAAAAAGCCGGGAGGGGGGAGAAAAAGAGGGGAAGGAGGACAAGCTAGAAGGTGATAGGTGAAGCCAGAGGAGTTGGAAAGATAAAGAGCTGGAAAAGAAGTAACCTGATAGGAAAGGAGAGTGAACCATGGGAGAAAGGGAAGGAGGGGCACCAGGGGGAGGTGACAGGCAGGAAAGGAGAAGCGAGAGACCAGACTGGGGAATGGAAGCAGAGGGAAGGGGAAATTGAAAAACAAAACAGAAGAAACCAATGCTCATTCTATCAGGTTGGAGGCTACGCAGATGGAATTTGAGGTGCTGCTCTTCCACCCAGCGGAGGCTGTGAACCGGTGTGTCGGAACGGGGCTGGAGACAGGGACAAAAATGGTTGGCCACCAGGAAATTTTGCTTTTGCTGGAATGGAGCAGGGGTGATTGACAAAACAGCTACCCAATTTACATTGTGTCTCACCAATGTTGAGGAGGCTGCATCAGGAGCACCAGATACAATTGACAACCTCAACAGGCTCGTAGCTGAAGCGTTGCCTCATCTGGAAGGACTGTTAGGGGCCCCTGAATGTAGGTAATTGAGGAGGTGAATGGGCTGCTGTAGCATTTCTCTCACTTGCAGGGATATGTGCCAGGAGGGAGATTAGGGAACAACAGAGGGAGCAATGCCAGCAGAAAGTGGAGAGTGATGGTACTTTTCATCGCGAGATCCCATCGGAGATGGTCGAAGTTGCAGAGAATGAGGTGTTGGATGGGGAGGCTCATAGAGTGGCAGGCAGGTTCAAGAAGAACTCTTTCCCCGTTAAGGCAGCGCCAAGATGGAGTGAGGGCAGATATCTGGGAGATGGAGGAGATACGGGTGAGAGCAGCAGCAATGGTTGAGGAAGGAAAATCTCTTTCTCCGTTGTCCTCGCAAGGAAAGCCTCATCCTGGGAACAGATGCAATGGAACTGAGAAAATGGAACAGCGTTTTTAACAGGCTTCAAGGTGGGAAGAGGTTTAGTCAAGATAGCTGTAGGAATCGGTAGGCTTATAAAATGTCAGTTGACAGTTCGTCTCCAGAGATGGAGAAGAAAGATCAAGAAATGGGAGGGAGGTGTCAGAAATGGACTGAGAATTTCGATAGAGGTATATAAAATTATGATGGGTATAGGTAAGGTGAATACAAGCAGGCTTTTTCCACTGAGGCTAGCAGAGAAAAAAAACCAGAGGACATGGGTTAAGGGTGAAGGGGGAAGAAGTTTAAAGGGAACATGGGGGGGGGGGGCTTCTTCACACAGAGAGTGGTGGGAGTGTGGAATGAGCTGCCAGATGAAGTGGTAAATGCGGGCTCACTTTTTGACATTTAAGAAAAACTTGGACAGGTACGTGAATGAGAGGGGTATGGAGAGATATGGTCCAGGTGCAGGTCAGTGGGACTAGGCAGAAAAAAGGTTCGGCACAGCCCAGTAGGGCCAAAAGGCCTGTTTCTGTGCTGTAATGTTCTATGGTAAGTGCATGGTGAAAGATGGAGGCAAAGTTGATGAAATTGACAAGCTCATCATGGGTGCATGAAGCAGCACCAATGCAGTTGTCAGAGGAAGAGCTGAAGTAATTATTTGATGGAACATACAACAGCACATCACAGGAACAGACCGTTCTGCCCACAATGTTGTGTCGAACAAATTAAATAAGTAATCAAATGACCAACTAAACTAATCACTTCTCTCTACATAATGTCCATATTGCATATTGAATACCCTGATCATATTTGAATCAGCCACCATACCAAGCAACCAGCACTTTCATGTAAGAATCTCCTTTGAATTTACCCTCTCTCACCTTAAATGCCTCAAGCATTAAACATTTTGAGCCTGAGATTAAGATACTGCCTGTCTACTTTTTCTATGCTTCTCAATTTCTATGACAGGGGTTCTCAACCTTTTTCTATGCCATGGACCCCTACCATTAATCAAGGGGTCTGTGGATCCCACGTTGGGAACCCCAGCTTTGAGATCTTCCCTCAGCTATTCCAGAGAAAACAAACCAGGTTCGTCCAGCCGCTCCTCATTCCCTCTCATCCAGGCAGAATCCTTGTCTGCTTCCTCTCCAAAGTAATGTGGTGAGCTGAAATGGATGCAAGACTCTATAAAACTCTAGCTACCAGAACACCCTGACTCAAACTCAGTTCCTCAACTAATAAAAGCAAGCATGTCAAATGCTTTCTTTACCACCCTATCACTTTCAGGGAGCTGTGAACTTGACTCCAAGATCCCTCTACTCGTCGTCACTATTGTGGTCAACATCAACAGTGTGCTGCCCCTTTACATTTGATCTACCAAGGTGCAACACTTCACATCTGGCTGGATTAAATTCCATCTGCTATTTTTCCACTCGTATCTGCACATGATCCATAGACCATGTATTCTTTGCCAGTCTTCTACACCATCCACACCACCACATAGCTTTGCATCATCTGCAAACTTGCATATTACAAGCAGCAGAGTTCCCAGTACAAATCCTTGCAGAACACCACTAATTGTAGACCTCCAACTAGAATAACTCCCTTCGACCTCCATCTTCTCTTCTATGAGCAAGCCAATTCTGGATCCAAGCAGTCAATTCACCATGGATCCCATACATCTTAATCTTCTAGAAGAGCATTCCAAAACATCAAATACCTTACTAAAATCGTTGTAGATAACACCTACATTTCTACCTTCAATCCCTTCCTCACATTCTTGAAAAACTCAAGTTGGCAAGTCATGACTTGTCCTGCACAATGGTAGACTGACTGATCAATCCATGATTTTCCAAATACTCAAACACTATCCCCAAGAATCCTTTACAGTAACATCCCTAGCACTGACATGAGATTCATTGTTCTATAGTTTCCAGGATTTCCCTGGTTCCCTTCACCTCATTCACCAGTCGTCCACAACCTTGTCTGTGGCTGGAGGGGACAAGAAAATATTGGTCAAGGCCCCAGCAATCTCATCTATGGACTCTTCATTAGCCTTAAGTCTATGCCATCAGTGCTGGAGGACTTAGTCACTCCAAGAGATCCGACACTACCCATTTCTTTATTGTGAAATGTCATAGCAAATTAGTACATTCGACACAGATCTCCCCATCCTCCAGGTCCTTTTCATTGGTAAATACTGATGCAAAGTACCCATTCAGGACCTCACCCATAACCTCTGCCTCCAAGCATGTTTCCTTCATTATCCTCTAGCAGTTCTACCCACTCCCTATAAGTTGGCACCTTTTCTTTTTCTTTTCCTTTATATATACTGTACCGTTATTAATCACTTAGTTCTAGTAAGCTCTATAAAGTGAAATCATTTAATCACACATGGTGTACTGTGTTAATTGGCGGGGTTGGGGACATCACACAGCATTCACACAACCTGATTATCCAGTCTGGCGGGGCCGAAGGCTCCTCCCCCTAGACGGAGGCGAGCTGAGCGAGCCTGAGGCGACCCAGGGAGCTACACAACTGTCCCTAATCTGCTTTCACATCAGTTCCGTAAGGTCCTGGTGGCCATTGGTTGGGGGTGTGGGGGGGGGGGGGGGGGGGGTTCTGTAGTACAACTCCATGCAGTATTTTAGTTCTTTTTTTTAAAAAACAGAAGACTTGTATCACTTGCTGCCCAATAACTAAGAGAACACAGTCTGAACAGCACCAGCCAGGTGGTTGGGCTGGGAGTATTTGTTTAACAGAGAAACCTAGATACAGCACCATCTGCTAGTAGCTCCAATCTGCTAACTAAATTTGCAGATGATTGGCCTTATCTCAAATAATAACGAGGCACCCTACACAGAAGAAGTCATCACCCTGACACAATGGCGTCAAGAACACAACCTCTCCCTCAATGTCACACAAACAAAGGAGCTGGTTGTGGACTACAGAAGGAACGGAGCCAGGCTCACCCCCTATTGATGCCAATGGGTCTGGGGTTGAGAGGATGAACAGCTTTGAGTTCCTCAACATACACATTACTGAGGACCTCCCTTAATCTGTACATACCAGCTTTGTGGTATAAAAGCACAACAGCACCTTTCATCTCAGATGGTTAAAAAAGTTTGGCATGAGTCCCCAAGTCCCAAGGACTTTCCACAGGGACACAGTTGAGAGCATCCTGACTGGCTGCACCACTGCCTGGTATGGAAACTGTACTTCCCTCAATCGCAGGACTCTGCAGAGAGTGGTGCGGACAGCCCAGCACATCTGTAGATGTGAACTTCCCACTATTCAGGACATTTACTGCAACAGGTGTGTAAAAAGGGCCCAAAGGATCACTGGGGACCTGAGTCACTCCAATCACAAACTGTTCTAGCTCCTGCCATCTGGGAAACTATTGTAGCATTAAAGCTAGGACCAACAGGCTCTGGGACAGCTTCTTCCACCAGGCCATCAGAGTGATTAATATACACTGACACAATTGTATTTCTAAGCTATACTGACTGTTCTGTTGTACATCTTACTGTACATATTACAAATTTCTATTTGCACATTCAGATAGAGACATAATGCAAAGATTTTTACTCCCTGTGTGTGTGTGTGAAGGATGTAAGAAATAAAGCAATAGTCAATTGGAGGAAACATTCTGCTACCAAGCCAGGAAGGTATGGAACAACTCCTTGCAATGGCACCACCTTCTGGGGATACTAACAACTGCAAGTGTTACCATGGCAACATTAGTCAATCCTCTCAATAGACCACAGACGCACACAAAAAGGTTTCTGCAGATGCTGGGAATCTTGAGCAACACAGAGGAAAGCCTTGGGAATTCAGCAAGTCAGGCAGCATCTGTTGAGGAAAACTATCGGTCGACCTTTCAGTCCTGATGAAGCAGGCCGGCCTGATACATCTTCTGTTTATTTCCCTCCATTAATGCTACCTAACCTGCTGAGTTCCTCCAACATTTTGTGAGTTTCTCCATAGACCAGATGCTCAAGGTCAAATTTCTTGCATTTAAACAGAAGGCTTCTCTCAAAACATGATACAAGAACTTTACTGGCAAAGGAGGAGTATTATGCCACCAAGCAGCCAATAGGCTGGTTAAGATGAAAGTCCTGAGGGATATTCTTAGACAGCTATCAAATCGAATGATTATTACTTACATCCTATATATGTATATGTAAAAACCTTAACATTACGTCTCTGTCTACATGTGCAATTTATAATAAATAGTATGTACAACAGGATAGTCAATATAACAGAAGCAGTTGTATCACCATGAATTAATCAGTCTGATGGCCTGGTGGAAAAAGCTGTCCTGGAGGCTGTTGGTCCTGGCTTTAATGCTGAGGTACCATTTCCCAGATGGTAGCAGCTGGAATAGTGTGTGGTTGGGGTGACTTGGGTCCCCAAGGATCCTTCGAGCCCTTTTTAAGCACCTGTCTCTGTAAATGGCCCGAATAGTGAGTGGGAAGTTCACATCTACAGATGTGCTGGGCTGTCCAGAGTCCTGCGATTGAGGGAAGTTTACCAGGCAGTGATGCAGCCAGTCAAGATGCTCTCAAATGTGCCCCTGTAGAAAGTCCTTAGGATTTGGGGGCCCATACCAAACATCTTCAACCATCTGAGGTGAAAGAAACGCTGTTGTGCTTTTTTCACCACACATGGTATGTACAGGTCATGTGAAACCCTCGGTGATGTGTGTGCTAAGGAACTTAAAGCTGTTCACCTCTCAACCCCAGATCCATTGATGTCAACAGGGGTTAGCCTGTTTCCATTCTTCCTGTGTTCCACAACCATCTCCTTTGTTTTTGCAATAACCAGGACATCTTAGATTTTAAATAATCAATGGCATTGCTATATTTAAAAAATACTTGCAAGCCCACAGCCTTTCCCAAACACTGTGATAAATTATCGGACAGCAGCGAATGATCAACCAACAAGAGTGAAGATTATAGTATAGAGGAACAATAATCCAGTTGCAACAACCCAAACCCTCTTTCTTTCACAGCAGCAAATAGATTTGGCTCTTTAATCCTGTAGTTGTTGCTTCAGAGTACATTTGAGTTCTCTGGTACTTAAAAAACATGAAACAGAACATACAACATGAAGCACAGTACAAGCCTTTAAGCCTACCAAGTTGTATCTACCGTTTACCAAGACGAATCTAACCCGTATATTAAAAAAAACCTTATAAATCTAATTTTCTTTTTCAATATAAAAGCTATGCCTTTTAGTGTTCTACCCGGGGCAGGGGGAACAGATTCTGTCCACCCTCTATCTGCCTCTCAATTATACAAATCCACTGATGAGTGTTGGCTCTTTAGTCTACCCAAGTGTGTTGCTTAGCAACCAGTGTACTTCAGAAAGTACAAGCAATTTTCTGCATTACAATTCATTTATACTAAAACAGAGTTAGAACCGAATACAGAACAGTACAGGCCCTTAACTCAACAATGTAGTGTCAACCACTTAACCAACTCTGTGATCACTTTAACCCTTCCCTCCCACACAGCCCTCAAATTTTCTTTGATTCATGTGCCCATTTAAGAATCTCTTAAATGTCCCTAACATATCTGCCTCTACCGTCACCCGGGGGGGCGGGGGGAGGGTGAGATAAAAAACCCGACTCAGTCATTCTCCCCCCCCCCCCATATCAATTCCTCCAGTGACCTTGAAGTTAGATATTTCCACCCTGGGAAAAATTCTGACGCCTCTATTTATGCCTCTTTATCACAAACACCTCTATCAAGTCACCTCTCATTCTCCTTCATTCCAAGAGAATAGTCCTGTGGTGAACTATGTGCCTGTCGGGACACGCCCCTGCTGACTGCTCCTGTGGCTCCTCCCACAGGCCCCTGTATAAAGGAGACCTGCGGCCTGAAGATCGGCCTCAGTCTCCAGGACCTTGTATGATAGACACTCACTCCTGGTTCCTTCTTCCAGTCAATAAAAGCCGATATCTCGCCTACGTCTCAGTGTGAGTTATTGATGGTGCATCAATTTTATTGACTGGAAATTTTAAAACATGGAACCCGTTTTGCGTCCGGACCGGTTGGATTTGGACCCTCAAGACCCTGACGCAGCTCTGGCTTTTGAACACTGGCTTGCATGCTTCCAATCGTACTTGGCGGAGCTTCGTGCGACTGAACCCGCCGTTATGCACAGAATCCTACTCTCGAGGGTCACCCCCAAAGTTTACTCCATTATCCGGGACCTGCCGACCTACGAAGGGGCACTGGACGCCCTCAAACGACAGTACCTGCGGCCGGTGAACACCGTCTACGCAAGACATCGCTTAGCTACCCGGCAACAGCGGCCTGGCGAATCGTGCGCTGAGTTTCTCCGAGCACTACAGACACTCGTCCGAGCTTGTGACTGCAAGACGCTCACGGCAGAACAGCATGCGGAGCTGCTGGTGCGAGACGCCTTTGTGACGGGACTGAGGTCAGTGTACATGCGCCAGCGGCTGCTGGAGAACTCGGATCTTGCCTTAAGCTCGGCGATAGAGAAGGCCAACGCTCTAGAAGCTGCGCGGCATAACGCCGACGCTGTCCAGTCGCGCGATTCCCCGCCGGTTTCGTGGATGCCTCAGACCCCGCCACCGCCGGCTCCCGGGAGCGAATTCGCCAACGCCGCCGCCAGTCGCCATTCCACGAGCTCCCCGACCCAGACCATGGCTGTGGCCCGTAAGCAACTCGTGCCTTGTTATTTCTGTGGCCAAAAGAAACATCCTCGACAACGCTGTCCAGCGCGAGAAGCGACCTGCTCCAGCTGCGGAAAGCGGGGCCACTTCGCCAAGGTCTGTAAGTCTCAACCTCGAGCGGAGTGCAGCGCTGCGGGTGAAACGTGGGGGCCGCCATCTTGCATGCCGGGATGTGGGCGGCCATCTTTGTCGACGTCAGCACGCCGCGCCCCCGATCCTCGGATGCTGACCGGGTACCCCGGATGTGAGCGGCCATCTTTGTCGGCGTCAGCATGCCCCGCCCCCGACCCTCCGATGCTGACCGGGTACCCCGACGGCGATCCAACTCTGGCCACTGTGACTCTCGACCAAAGCGCCCCACACCAGCTTGCAAGATCCATGATGGACATCCAGGTGGAGGGGCATTGGACTGGATGCCTGTTTGACACGGGCAGCACTGGGAGTTTTATTCACCCGGACACAGTGCAACGCTGCGGACTTGCAACGCGGCCGGTCAGTCGGCGGTTCCATTTGGCCTCTGGGTCGCAGTCCGCAGACATCCGGGCGGGTTGTGTAGCGACTTTGGTGGTGCAAGGCACAGTATATCGGGACTTTGAACTGCTGGTCATGCCTAATCTGTGTGCACCTGTGCTATTGGGGCTGGACTTCCAGAGCCATCTCGAAAGTGTGACTATGGTATACGACGGGCCCCTCCCACCACTCACTGTCAAGAATCCTCAGTTTTGTGGGACTTCTTCACATACCCCGCTACTGACCACACACACACACGGACACACACATCCCATCCAGAACCAGGCCAACAGCTGCGCTACCGACACTTGCAGCCTCTCCACTCTCAAGATCCCTCCCCCACCGCTGTTCGCCAACCTGACCCCCGACTGTAAACCTGTGGCAACCAAAAGCAGGAGGTACAGCGCGGGGGACCGGGCCTTCATTCAGTCGGAGGTGCAGCGGCTGCTCAGGGAGGGGATCATTGAGCCGAGCACAAGCCCTTGGAGGGCCCAGGTGGTTGTTGTTCGGACTGGGCAGAAAAATAGGATGGTGGTGGACTATAGTCAAACCATCAATAGGTTTACGCAGCTTGACGCATACCCACTACCCCGCATCGCGGATATGGTCAACCAGATTGCTCAGTATAAGGTGTACTCGACAATAGATCTGAAATCCGCTTATCACCAGCTCCCCATCTGCCCAGAGGACCGCCCCTACACCGCCTTCGAGGCGGGCGGCCGGCTCTATCACTTCCTGCGCGTCCCTTTCGGTGTCACGAATGGTGTCTCTGTCTTCCAGAGGGAAATGGACCGGATGGTGGACCAGTACCAACTGCAGGCCACATTTCCCTATCTGGATAACATCACCATCTGTGGTCATGACAGGCCAGATCACGACGCCAACCTCCAACGGTTTCTCCAAGTGGCCGCAGCTCTGAACCTTACTTATAACAGGGACAAGTGTGTTTTTGGTACCACCCGCCTTGCTATACTTGGGTATGTCGTGGAAAACGGGGTTATTGGGCCTGATCCCGAACGTATGCGCCCCCTGTTAGAGCTCCCTCTTCCCACCACTCTCAAGGCCCTCAGACGGTGCCTGGGGTTTTTTTCCTATTACGCCCAATGGGTCCCCCATTACGCAGACAAGGCTTGCCCCCTGGTCAAGTCTACCTCGTTTCCCCTCTCTGCTGAGGCCTGCGCGGCCTTCAACTGCATTAAAGCGGACATTGCCAAAGCTACGATGCATGCAGTGGACGAGACCGCTCCCTTCCAAGTGGAGTGTGATGCCTCCGATTTCGCTCTGGCTGCTACCCTTAATCAGGAAGGCAGACCAGTAGCATTCTTTTCTCGCACCCTCCAAGGCTCTGAAATTCGGCACTCCGCGGTGGAGAAAGAAGCCCAGGCCATAGTGGAGGCTGTTAGGCACTGGAGGCACTATCTTGCTGGCAAAAGATTCACTGTGCTGACCGACCAGCGCTCGGTTGCGTTCCTGTTCAGCAACCAACAGCGGGGCAAGATCAAAAATGATAAGCTTTTGCGGTGGAGGATAGAACTCTCCACCTACACCTATGATATCCTGTACCGGCCTGGCAGACTCAATGAGCCCCCTGATGCCCTATCCCGGGGAACATGTGCTTGCACACAGCTCGACCAGCTGTACGCCCTTCATGCACAACTTTGCCATCCGGGGGTCACCCGATTTTACCATTTTGTGAAAGCTCGGAACCTGCCGTACTCCCTGGAGGACGTCAGGACGATGACCAGGGACTGCCAAATTTGTGCCGAGTGCAAACCGCACTTCTACTGTCCTGACACGGCACAACTTGTCAAGGCCACCCGCCCTTTTGAACGCCTGAGTGTTGACTTTAAGGGCCCCCTTCCCTCCACTGACCGCAATGTCTATTTTCTCAGTGTTATTGACGAGTTCTCACGGTTCCCCTTTGCCATCCCCTGCCCCGACACCACTGCCACGTCCGTCATAAAAGCCCTGCGCCAGCTCTTCACTCTGTTCGGGTATCCCTGCTATATCCACAGTGATAGAGGGTCCTCCTTTATGAGTGAGGAGCTGCGCCAGTACTTGCTAGCTAGGGGCATTGCTACCAGTCGGACCACGAGTTATAATCCCCGGGGTAATGGCCAGGTAGAGCGGGAGAATGCCACAGTGTGGAAGGCCACACTTTTAGCCCTCAAGTCCAAAGGGTTGCCGGTCTCTCGATGGCAGGAGGTCCTCCCTGAGGCACTGCACTCTATCCGCTCTCTGTTATGTACGTCCACCAATGCCACCCCTCACGAACGCCTATTCTCTTTTCCCAGGAAGTCTGTCACTGGGACCACCCTACCAGTTTGGCTGACGTCCCCGGGGCCAGTGCTGCTCCGGAAACATGTGAGGAGCAATAAATACTCCCCGCTGGTGGAGAGGGTTCACCTTCTCCATGCGAACCCCCAGTATGCTTACGTGGTCTTACCTGATGGGCGGGAGGACACGGTCTCCATCCGCGACCTGGCACCCGCAGGTGCAGCAGACCACTACCCTGAAGGCTCTCCGGTAACTGTGAACCCTGCACCAGAGGTGACACCGTACTCACCAGGCCCTACACAGACTCCTCACGACACTTGTATACCGGGCGTTTCGTACGCATTTATACCAGGTGCCTCGCACATGCATGAGGGATCACCGGCGCCTAGTGGGCAAGAACACGCGCAACCCCCGTCCCCTGTGCAATCGCCAATGTTGCCGGCACCTATGCGGTCACAGCCGGTGCTACGTAGATCGCAGCGACAGATTCGACCGCCTGATCGGCTTGACTTGTAAGAACCTTCGCTACATGAGGACTTTTTCAAACGAAGGGGGGGTGAATGTGGTGAACTATGTGCCTGTCGGGACACGCCCCTGCTGACTGCTCCTGTGGCTCCTCCCACAGGCCCCTGTATAAAGGAGACCTGCGGCCTGAAGATCGGCCTCAGTCTCCAGGACCTTGTATGATAGACACTCACTCCTGGTTCCTTCTTCCAGTCAATAAAAGCCGATATCTCGCCTACGTCTCAGTGTGAGTTATTGATGGTGCATCAAGTCCTAGTTCACACAAACTTTCCTCATAAATTAGTTAAATTTCGGATACTAATTGCCCATATTATAGAGTTTTTAAAAAACAATTACCATTGTAAAGAATCCAATTTCTTTTCCCCTCTTTTGGTATCAACTCCATTTTGTTCCCCTTTTTAGCAGGGGTTCCCTATTTATTTATTTAAATGCCATGGACCCCTACCATTAGCTGAGGGGTCTGTGGACCCCAGGTTGAGATCCTCTGGGTCCCAAAATCTGGTGGCCCTTTGTCACTGTAAGGACTTAGAAGAGTGCTGCCTATTGTTGCAACTGGTACTGCAGGTTAGAGTGAAGATGCCCTTCAGAGGAACTCAAGTTGTTCAGGCAGCATCTGTGGAAGGAAAGAATCCCAATGTAGGTTTTCAAACCGAAACATCAACGATTCCTTTCTTCAACAGATGCTGCTTGAGCCACTGAATTCTACCAGTTCACTTGTTACTCCTGTGTCTCCATGCCTTTCAGAGGTGGTGGGGGGAGGAGGTGGTAAGGGCCTTTCTCTCACTGCCAACACACAGCCACTAAACTTTGCAAAACCCCAGGACCTCACAAGCCCAAAATCTGCTGCCAACACAGCCAGAGTTTCACAATTAAACCTTGTCAAGTACAAACTTCTAGTCAACACACACAATATGCTGGAGGAACGCAGCAGGTCAGGCAGTATCTATGGAAGGGTCAACAGGATCCTTAGGCCAAAATGTGGACTGTGCTCTTTTCTTCTAGATGGCCTGCTGAGTTCCTCCAGCAATTTGTGTGTATTGCTGTGTGCACTCCTCTAGGTTTCCAGCACCTTCAGAAACTCTTGTGTTTATGATCTATTAGTCAATTCCTGTCCACCACCGAATTAGAAACCTCACTCCCCATTGAATTTCACATGCTTGGATAAAGAGGATCAATTAATAGGATCAGTGCAAATGAGGTATTTTAACCCACCGCTCCTCCAAAGGCCTGGCACTTTCCCCAAGCCCTATTTAAAACTAACTCTTCTAATTGCACTTATCATACAAGGGTCATCCAAAAACAACAGTGTCCAAAATTGTTAACTTATTTACTTTGAAGCGCAAAAGAATCATCCAGGGAACAACCTCTCATTATTAAGGGTCCTTATTTCCCACTCACAACGTTGCCTGATTGGGAGGACTATGCAGCATCCACACCAGGATGACCAGACTCAAAAACAATTACTTTCACCAAGGTCAGAGTTCTCCCACCACTCTACAAACAAGGGATAGGGTTCCTCTTGTCCTCACCTACCACCTCACCAGCCTCCGTGTCCAGCATATAATTCTCCGAAACGTCCGCCACACCCAACGGGATCCCACCACCAAGCACATCTTTCCCTCCTCCTACTTTCTGCAGTAATCACTCCCGATGTGACTCTCTTGTCCATTCGTCCTTCCCAGCACTTATCCTTTCAAGTGGAACAAGTGTCACACCTGCCCCCAACACCTCCCCTCTAACATCCAGGGCACTAAACAGTCCTTCTGGGTGAGGCAACACTTCACCTGTGAATCTATTGGGGTCATTTACTCTGTTCATTGTTCCCTGTGTGGCTTCCTGTATATCAGTGTATACCACCATAGATTGGGAGGCTGCTTCACTAAGCAGCTATGCTCTATCTGCCAGAACAAGCAGGATCTCCCAGTAGCCACCCATTTTAACTCAACTTCCCATTCCAATATGTCCATCGATGGCCTCCTCCACTGTCGTGATGAGGCAACACTTAGGTTGGAGGAACATCTTGTATTCCACTTGGGTAGCCTCCAACCTGACGGCACGAACATCGATTTCTTAAACTTCTGGTATTGCCCCCCCCCCCCCAACCGCACCCCCCCTTCTCCATTTCCCATTCCCTTTTCCCTCTCACCAATCAACTTCCCAGCTCTTTACTTCATCCCTCCCTTCCAGATTTCCCCATCACCTGGTGGTTCTCTCTCCCGTCCCCCCACCTTTTAAACCTACTCAACTTCTTTTCTCCAGACCTGCCGAAGGGTTTCAGCCCGAAACATCAACTGTACTTTTTTCCCCCCCCTGCACAGATGCTGCCTGGCCTGCAGAGTTCCTCCAGAATTCTGTGTGTGTTACTTTCACCAAGCAGCAAAGCTTATTACCACACCCCCACCACCACTACTTTCTCATTTCCTGTCATTCACCGTATGTACAAATTCTCCTGTCATGTACAGCAGATTTTGGTTAATTGGGCCATTTGTTAATCAGGACAGCTGCTTATTTGGAACAACTCTTAAAGAACAAAAACAAAAAATAGCTGGGATTCCCTTTCTTTATTTGGGACACCACCACTTGCCTCAATTAGGCTGCAGTGTTGCTGAACATCTCCTAATGAGTTTCAGTAGTGTGCACATCGTGTGGCCCTCAAGACACTGCACTGTGCTCAGAGCAAACAGCTTTGCTTATGTGTTTGTGTTAAGAAAGCAGCATTTTTGCTGCTGAAAGTTGGCGAGTAATAAACAGCATGACAATTCAGAACAGTTCTGCTCACCACAGTCTCAAGAATTCAGGCTCAGGGGTACCAGAAATGGCCGGGAGTGAAAAACACTTCCACTACCTCAACAAAATTAGAAAACCACAAAGAATTTAAGTATCAGCAACCATCTTTAATGTTAAAATGAAGATTTGGAGGATTCAATTGTCAAAAGCATAGTTTGAAGACAGTCCACTATCTGCACTAGGTGCCCGCACTGATTTAGTTCAGTCAAAAGAACAAGTCAGTGTATACAAAATGAATTCTTCTGTCGATAACTATGAGGACCTTATCCTCATGATTTATTTAGTACTGTGGTAATTTTAGTGGCATTCTAATTTGTTCTGCATTTCATTGAAATTTACAGGAGGATGCCGTTTCCTGTTTGACAGTGCCGCCAGCTACACCTCCAACAGTACCGAGGTCACCGCAGGGTCCTCAGCCAGGGACCACCGCTCTCTGATGTTTCGCTCCCTGATGCCTGGTACATTGTCATTTAACTACATCATTTGTTACTTGGTTAAACAGCAGTTTGTCCTTTTCTTCCCCCCCAAAAAAAACACCTTTCAAACTATTTCCATGAAACTTTGGCTAATTGGGGCAGCCACTTCATTGGGCCAAAAACGTACTGGTCACAAAGTGTCCCAATTAACCAGAATCCACTGTATTACATTTATTTTTTTTTACTATATTCTTCATCTTAATATCCTGCATCTGATCCAGAGTAACAATTATTTTATTTTCCTTTATACTTATGTACTGGAAATGACATTAAACAATCTTGAAGCCTGAATGTTGAGGCAGGACACACTCCTGATTCTAAACCCAGCATGGTTAAGTTTTTCACCGTAGCACAGCCTTAAAACTTTTAAAGGCACGCATTAAATACAATTAAGTTTCCCTTTCTGCCCTGCGAAAACAAAACAGCAATGTATTGACTTATCAGCATTGGTGCCGGACTCACGTAGTCAGGGTTGTAACACAATCGAACAAGGGACATGCGGAAATCCATCGCCTGGTTTTCCATCAGATCGACTCGAATTACCTCTGCCTCAGTCTCACCAACTGCACAAAAGAATACAGACATTTAGATCCAAGAGAAAGAATGCCAGGAGTTCACACCAGACTATAGCAAAGACTGGTCCTCGCCAGCTTACATTCACCCAGAAAGGTTGTTTCTCAGTGGGGGAGTTCAGGAACTCAGAATTCACGGGCGTTTCTTTAAACCAGGGATGAGGCAGAATTTCTTTAGTTAGAGGGTGGTGAATTTATGGAATTCTTTGCCACGGATGACCGTAGATGCCAAGTCATTATGTTTATTTAAAAAGGATGTTTGATAGGGTCTTGATTAGCAAGGGCATCAAAGGTTACAGGGAGAAGGCAGGAGAATAGAATTGAGAGGGATAATAAATCAGCCAAGATGGAATGGTGGAACAGACTCAATGCACCAAAGAGCCCAAATCTGTTCCTACGGCTTATGGATCCCTTAGAAACTTGGCTGTATGGATTCAAAACTGGCTAGCCCACAGAAGGCAGAGGGCAGCAGTAGATGGTGTGCATTCAGCCTGGAGGTCAGGAATCCATTCTGGGACCTCTGCTCTACAAATGATTTGGATGAGGAATTGGAAAGTAGACCAGTGAGCTTTTAGGAGAGTTTGCTGGTGTTGTAGAAGGTAAGCTACAATGAGACACTGATAAGATGCAAAGCTGGGCTGAGACATTCAGAGGCAGAGCAGAGTGATGATGGCACTAAACAGCGACTCCTTTGCGTGCATCTTTGGAAACAGCTGGATTTCTACCTTTGATATCTCTTTTTACCCCCCCTTTCTTTTGAAGACCCTGACCTGGAGTTACACTCCGACTTCTGTTCTTTGCGGGAATGGGACCCACTCTCAGGGTCTCACAACCGGCTGCTTTCGATATGCCAAGGTCACGGCCTACAAGACTAACGCACCTTCAGGGTAATGGATTTTCGTGGGTCTAGAGGCGGACGGATTCAAGGCTGGTGCCGCTGCAGGCGACTGTTGCGTCGCAGGAGAACAAGGAAGACAGGAAACAGTGGGCTTGCTGCTGGCTGGGTGCCCAGAGGCACAGAGCCTGGAAAAAGTGATGCAACAGACTTTTACACCATAAATCAGCAAGTTGTTCTGTTACGTCTCCCCTCTCACTGTGAAATGGGGACAGCTCTTTTTCCCTTATTGGTGTACAGAGAGTCTGTGGTATGGTGAATACCAGCTGTAAGAGTAGACTTTGGGGGTACTGCAAGTCTGTGTCTTTATTGATGTTTTGCTGCATGTATGAGTACCCTGTGGTGTGGGGGGGGGGGGGCGCAGATGCTTTTTTTTTGCTGGTGGGGGGGGGGGAATCATTGCTTTGCTGCTGCTAAAGCGTGGGTGGGGGAGAGCTGGGGGGACTTCGGGGCTGTAACATTTTTTTGACACCGCTGTTTTCGTGGATGTTTGCAAAGAAAAAGAATTTCACAATGTGCATTGTATACATTTCTCTGGCATTAAATGTACTATTTGAAACCTATTGAACTGTATTTGGCACTTCAATCAGAAAGTGTGGAGCAAAATATGTTGATGGTCAAACTTGTAGGCAGAGTACAAGGTTAATGGCAGGGCTTGCAGCAGTGTGGAGGAACAGAGGAACCCTGGAGTTGACAGATCCCTTCAGAGCTATGGTTATGAAGGGGAGTGGTGTGTGGACCTTTGTCGGTCAGGGTATTGAGTTGAAGACCCATGAGGTAATGTTGCAGCTCTGTAGAAGCCTGGTTAAACCACACTTGGAACATTGTGTTCAATTCTGATCACTCCATTATACGAAAGATGCAGAAGCTTTACAGAGGGTGCAGGGGAGTTTCAACAAGACGCTGTCTGATTTAAGAGAACAAGTCTTATGTAGAAAGGTTGAGCGAGCTAGGGCTTTTCACATTGCAGTGAAAGAGGGCGCGAGGCGACTTGAAAGACGTGGACAAGATTTTGAGGCATAGACAAACATCGCCTTCTTCCCAGGGTGGCAAGTGCCTGGACTGCATTGTTGGGGCATTGTTTGAGGCTGATTATCTATACAAAAGGTACCTTAGAGTATAGTAATGGTGATTTCCTACCAATTAGGAAATAGTGGATTTTACTATAATGAGGAAAAAAATGAATAGATATGTAACAAAGTAGAGGAAAGTCGATTAATGATGACTAAGCATTGGATATAATGAAATAGTGGTGGAACGTCAATTAATGGGGATTAAACATAAATGGGTGTAATGAGGTACATCTCTACCAAAGGAGGTGCAAGCCTCTCCTTCCCTCCACTAGCTTGCAGGTCACCAATAGGCCTAGCCCCAGTCCGATCAGGGTCACGTGAAGCCACTGGAGCAGGTGGGGGATGGTTGTACGAGTCCTACTTATGCGCCTTCTGATGCCAGGCAGACAATCTCTGAAGAGTATTGATAATGGCTGGGGTCACCCATCTTGTAAAGACACCGCCCAGGATTTTGCAACGACAAACCAGTTCCATAGAAAATTTGCCAAGAACAATCATAGCCATAGGACCATGATCACCCACATCACGACACGGCACATGATGATGATGATAATGATGTAATGAAATAGGGGAATGGCTGGGTCGGAGTTATTCTCCGATCTTGGAAACCCACTTGCAAATGTATTGCCAAGATCGGAAACAAGTCAAGCCAACCATCAACCACCTGAGCTACACATTTTCTGAGTTATTTCCAGATTGGGGAATTTCTATTAACGAGGAGGAAGCATACATATGCAATGAGATAGAGGACTCATTGATAGGTCCATGGATGAAAGACGTTGGAGGGTAACGGGCTGTGTCAGAGGGAGGGGCATGGAACTCTTCAGTAACCTACAGAGGACCTGTACAATGATTACTTCAGGAGTGGTGGTGAGCAGCACACATCCATACCCAGCTACTCCAGGTGGTGGCAGTAGTGAGCCAGATTCTTGAACCACTGCAACTCTTAAAGAAAAAGCTCCTCTTCCTTGGAACATAGAAGATTGACAGGAGATTTGATAGGGGTATACAAAATTATGAGAGGTATAGACTGAGTAAATGCAAGCAGGCTTTTTCCTTGAGTTGGGTGGGACTACAACCAGGCCATGGGTAAAGAGTGAAAAGTGAAAAAATTAAGGGGAACACAGGGGGAAACTTCTTCACTCAGAGGGTCAGAGTGTGTGGAACGAGCTGGTAACACAACTGGTGCATGCAAGCTTGATTTCAATGTTCAAGTTTCGATAGGTAAATGGATAGTAGAGGGGGTGAGAGCTATTGTGCCAGAGGCAATTTAAATGCTTCTGCATGTCATGGACTAGATGGGCTGAAGGGCACGATTCTGGGCTGTACTTTTCTATGACTATTTATTATCGGTGTTAAAAGGGAGAAAGGGTCGGTCATGAATTAGCAGTTGTCACACTGTGCAGCACCTCTACAGAACTCCATATTCCAACAGAAATTTTCTACTCATTTTCTTCATTATACAAATATAACCTGCTCCAGAAGCGGACTAAAGTTACGCTCTGCTTTCACCCAACTTCAAAGTAAGCGCATGCACTTATAAGGGTAGTAGAAATTTTAATTTAAAGGACATTGCCAGGACTTGAACAAAACCTGAGTTATAGGGAATGGTTGAACAGGTTAGAACTTATCTCCCTGGCATGTAGGAGAATGAAAGATTTCATAGAGGAATACAAAATTATGAGAGGGATAGGGAGGCTTTTCCAATGAGGTTGGGCGAGACAGTTTAAGGGTGAAAGCTGAATCACTTCGGGGAACCTGAGGGGGAATGTCTTTACTCAAAGGGTGGTGCAAGCATGGAACAAGATGCCAATGGAAGTGGTGGATGCGGGTACGATTTCAACATTTAAGTTTAAATAATTTCATCGATGGGAGGGGTTTAGGTCTGGGTGCGGGTTGATGTAACTAGACAGAATAACAGTTCAGCACAGACCAGATGGGCTGAAAGGCCCACTTCTGTTCTGCAGTGCTCTACAACTCTAATTAAGTGTGCACTCAAAGGAATTTGAATTAGGGTGAATCCCAACTTGAGCTATTAGAAGGGTGGTCAAACGGCAACTGTTGGAGATTGCAAAGGAGACCGATTTTACCAAGGTTGTGTTTCCTTGCAATGTACCGCAGGATGGCATTACTCTGCGTGATCTTTGTTTCTCCATCGATCAAATAAGGAAGCTGAAAAGAGAAGCACAAGGTCAGAACGTCTACAGGAAAGCATGTGACATCTTACGCATTTTTACTGTGCCATTTCTTGGAAATGCTCACTGACACGTCATGAAAATTGGTGTTTTGCAGAAGCAGTACATTGCAATACATAAAATACTATCAATTACAATACAAAATACACACACAAACAGTAGTCAGCGGGTTCAGCATGCGGGGATTCAACCAACCGTGGATTGGGAAAACCCAGAACTTCTCTCTCCAGCACTCGTTGTTTGAGCATGTACAGACTTTTTTCTTGTCATTATTCCCTAAACAATACAGTATAACAACTATTTACATAGCATGTAATTTGTATTAGGTACTATTAGTAAGTCGGAACAGGTACATCTGGTATTATTTAGCGTCAGTTAGTCAAACGTTTGTCTTAGTATATATTTGAATAATTAAACCACTGCATTGCTTAGTAATAATTGTAGCTTTCATCCAGGCAGGACCTTTCGTATGCTCCATTATTCTCTTTATCCTTTAAAATTGTTCCGATCGTTGACTGACTGTAGCCTAACGCTTTTCCAATGACTGATGGTGTTTCACCTCTTTCTGATCACTTTATTATTTCCACTTTATTTTCAATCGTGACTGTTTTCCATCAACGGAACAGAAACACTGTGGATTCAGCAGCCGCCGCGGGCAGCGGGTCCCGAGCTCCACCAGGTCCATCGCACTGGTTAAATAAGGGACTTGAGCATCCACATTCTTTGGTATCCATGGGGGTGGGGGAGGAGGGGGTCCCAGAACCAATCCCCCACGGATAAGGAGGGCCAACTGTACTACACAAAAGTCTTTGCCACATGTATATAGCCAAGGTGCTTAAGACTTTTGCACAGTACCGTAGTAATTTTATGTATTGCACTGTACTGCTGCCGCAAAAAACAAATTTCATGACATATGTGAGTGATGACTAAACTAATTCTGCTACGGTTCTCTGTTGTGGACTGAAAGTGGGAAGAGGGCAAGGACAGGGAAGGAGCAGGAAGCACCAGAGACACACTGTAATGATCAATAAACCAATTGTTTGGAATCAAATGATCTTGCCTGGTGTCTCAGGGCTGGGTGTGTCTGCACCAAAGTCACCCTCCAGCCTGGCACTCCTTCTCTGCCACCTGTCCCACAGCCTTCACACGGCACTCCACCCTCACTCCCAACAAGTCTACAAACTGGTTCTTCACTCCATGTTGACAAATACAGTACTGTGCAAAAGTCCCTCGCTATACAAGACTTCTTCACAGTACTGTAGACACTGTACATCCATACACACACACACAGAGCAAAAATAACTCAGAAATCTGATGTAAATGGAGAAGCTGTTCCCAAAATGCTGTGTGTGTTTTCAGGCTCCTGTACCTCCTTGATAATGGTAGAAATAACAAAAGGGCATGTCCTAGGTGGTCTTGGTTCTTATTGATGGATTCTGCCTTCTTGAGGTACTACCTATTGAAAATGCCCTCAGTGATGGGGAGGCTAGTGCCCATGATACAGCTGGCTAAGTTTACAACCCCTCTGCAGCTTTCTCCCCCCCCCCCCGTCCTGTGCATCGGTGCCTCCCTACCACACAGTAATGCAAACATTGTTCACCATTCCTTCACAAAGGGGAGGCCAGTGCCCACAGTGGAGGTGGCTGTGTTAATAGTCTGTCTGTTCGAGCACACTAACAATTTGCAAAACTCCGCTACCAGTGTCTCAAGCTCTGAACTTCCATCCCATGTCTCTCCGCAAACCTGCCTCGTTTGCCAAGCTTCTATAGACAGACAGACATACTTTATTGATCCCGAGGGAAAATGGGTTTCGTTACAGCCACACCAACCAAGAAAAGTGAAGTATAGCAATATAAAACCATAAATAATTAAATAATAAGTTAATCATGCCAAGTTGAAATAAGTCCAGGACCAGCCTATTGTCTCAGGGTGTCTGACATTCCTTGGGAGGAGTTGTAAAGTTTGATGGCCACAGGTAGGAATGACTTCCTATGACGCTCGGTGTTGCATCTAGAGAGCAGATAGAGAGAGATACATTCTGATTTCATGTAAGCTGCCAGTAAATGCTTTGGTACACCTGGAGCATTGTCCCAGAGCACATCCTACACAGTCAAGAAAGCTTGCCAATGCTTCTCTCTTCTGAGGAGGCTGAAGAGAGCTAGACTATGCAGATCAGTACTCATGACCTTCTGCAGGTGCACGGTAGAGAGCATCATAACATGCTGCATCACTGCATGGTAAAGAAAGTACACTGTCACAGACAGGAAGACTACAACGTGGAGTCAAAACCGCTCAAACACACCACCAGCACCAGCCTGCCCGCCATCAGGGACGTACAAGCAGGAAGGTGCTGCAAAAGGGCCAGGAACAGATTGAGGATTCCACCCACCCACTCACGGACTGCTTCTCCCACTCCCATCAAGCTGAGCAGCATCCACACCAGGACCACCAGACTCAAAAACAGTCCCTTCCCTTAGGCCAGCACCACCTTTTTGAGGGATTTTCCTCACCACCACTACATCCACATCACCTAGCCACACACACACACACACACACACTCACTAACAGTTGCAGGTACATTTGTGTAGCCTTGTGTTCTGGGGCTGTACACTCTGGTCCTCAACATCCCCACTCTCACAAACATCCTGTCCACATCCACTCTACCTATGCCTTTCAATATTTGATAGGTATCAATGGGATTCCCCTTCATTCTTCTGAACTCCAGCAAGTACAGGCCTAGAGACAAACATTCCTCAAATGTTAACCCTTTCATTCCCAGGATCATTCATGTAAACCTCCTCTAGACCCTCTCCAATGCCAGCACCTCCCTTCTTAGATAAGCAGCTCACGTCTGTTCACAATGATCCAAATACAGACTAATACCCCCTGAAAAGCCTCAGCTTGAGTAGAAGATTTATTCCACCACTGTGTAACATTTTAAAGCAAGTAGAAGTGTGCTTTGAGTACAGTTGTCCAGAAAATTCACCAGAGCAGCACCACTGTGGATCTCTAAATCCAGTGCAGTGACAAGCAACATACAATGGAGAAACTGATTTCAACAAATGGTGCAAAGATAAAATTATAATTTTTCTTTAAACCCAATCAAGTTTTTGCAAGGAAGCTTGAAGAAGTTTAGATTCAGATTGATTTATTTATCACATGTGAAATGGGTTGTTAGTGTTATCCAACACAACCCAAGATTGTTCAAGGGGAGGGGCAGCCTGCCTAGTGTCGCTATATATTCTATTAACAACAGAGCATGTCCACAATGTTCAGCAGAACAGTACAATCAGCAACAATACTACAACACGAGAGACAAAACAAGAACATTAAAAAAAGACACTTTCCTTCCCCCGATCCACCCACACACAGCCCTCCATCCCAGGACGGGCCTCCAAAGTCCAAGATAAAAAAAAAGATGAAGGTGGGGGCTGGTGTCGGCACTTACATTCGGGAAGTCAAGTCCGAGCTTCGGCTTTACGTTAAGCCAGGTGCTCTTGTCGTAAGTCGGAGCTTGGAGAAAAAGATACACATTGCCATGTTTACAAAAATGCATTTCAAACCATTGTCCAAGTAACTGAGCAAGTCGAACAGAAGAAAAATGAAAACATTTATACTAAAAATTGCATTTTTGAATTGGAAAGATGCACAAATAATATCCCGCCGCTCTTTTCCAGGGCAGCAAGGTGGTCATGAATATAACGCCTGCACTCAGCGGCTACCTTATTAGGCACCTGCTCTGCTTATAAAGTGACCATTGAGTGTATGCTCATAGCCCTCTGCAGCTGTAGGTTCAAGGTTTGACATGTTGTGCATTTACTGTAATGCACGGCTACGAGTTTCTGTTGCCTTCCCATCAGCTTGAAACACCGTCCATTCTCCTACGATATCTCTCATTAACAAGACACTTTAGCCCACAGAACTGTCGCTCACTGTTTTTGTGTTTTTTTTTTAAACCACTCTCTGTAACCTCTGGAGTCTGTTGTGCATGAACATCCAAGATCAAGATCAGCAACTTCTGAAAGATTCAAAACTCCCCAGCTGGCACCAATCATTCCACCATCATGGCTGTGTGTGTGGTAGGTCATGTCTGCCTAATCTAATAGTTTTGAGGATGTCACCAGAAAAGTTGCTGAAAGCAAGACAGTGAATGTTGTGTACATGGACTCCACCAAGGCAATTGACATGGTCCACTTGGAAGTTTGGTCAAGAAGGTTCAGTCACTTGGTATTCAGGATGAGATAGTAAATTGGATTAGATATTGGCTTTGCAGGAGAAGCCACAGCGATAGCAAATGGTTACCTCTAGAACTGGAGGCCTGTGACTAGTAGTGTGCCACAGGGATCGATGCTGTATGTTCTTACTGGTCATCTATATCAACAATCTGGATGATAACATGGCTAACTGGATCAGCAAATTTGCAGATGACACCAGGAGGGGGTGTGGTGGACAGCAAGGAAGACTATCAAAGCTTGCAGGGGAATCTGGATCAGCTGGAAAAAAGGTCTGAAAAATGGCAGATGGAATTTAATGCTGACAAGTGTGAGGTTTTGCACTTCAATAGGACCAACCAGGGTAGGTCTCACAGTGTGGTAGAACAAAGGGATCTAGGAATATGGGTCTGTAATCCTTTGAAAGTGCTGGCACAGGTAGATAGGATCATTAAGAAAACTTCTGGCACATTGATCTTCGTAGATCAAAGTACTGAGTACTGGAGTTAGGATGTAACGTTGAAGTTGTACAAGGTGGTGGTGAAGCCTAATTTGGAGTATTGAGTGCACTTTTGGATTGAATGTAAATAAGATTGAAGAGTACAGAGACAATTTTAGAGGATGCTGCCAGGACTGGAGGACCCAGATATAACAAAAGATCAAATAGGTTAGGACTTTATTTCCTAGAACATAAAAGATTGAGGGGAGACTTGATAGAGGTATATAAAATTATGAGGGGGTATAGATAGGGTAAATGCAAGCAGGCATTTTCCACTGAGACTGGGTAAGCAGAAATCCTAGGCCAAGGGAGAAAGGTGAAATGCTCAAGGGGAACATGGAGAAACTTTTCACTCAGAGAATAGTGAGATCATACAACGAGCTGCCAGCGCAAGTGGTGAATGCAATCACGATGTCAACATTTATGAGAAGTTTAGTTAGGCACGTGGATGGGAAGGGTATGGAGGGCTATGGTCCGGATGCAGACTGATGGGACGAGGCAGATTAAATACTTCAGCACAGAATGGTTAGGCGGAAGGGCCCGTTTCTGTACCGTGGCCTTCTACGGCTCTAACATCACTTAGATCATATTTCTTCCACATTCTGATGTTCATCTGAACAATAACTAAACATTATTAATGTGTACATATTTAGTTGATTAGATATTTACATTTACAAGCGGTGTATCTAATAAAGTAGGCACAGAGTGTATAACCCTGAACATGCCAAACCATTAATATAATTAATACTATGAAGTTCCTGTGGATTTTAAAAATTTAGGCAGTCAATTCCTGCACCACTGTTGGCTTGTGGGATTGCTGACAGCCGAAGAAGATTGGGAATTGCTTTGTTGAGCACCTCAACTCCATCGACAAATAGCAGAATTTCTCAGTAGCCAACCATTTCAATTCCTATCCCCTTTCCAACAAATCGGTCCATGGCCTCCTCTTCTACCACAATGAGGACACTCTCAGGATGGAGGAACCACACCTCATATTCCCACTGGGTAGTCCTGATGGCATGAACATCGATTTCTCCAACTTAGTTACGTTTTTTCTTTTCCTTCCCATTTCATTTCCCCACTCAGGCCCCCAACTCTTCTACTCATCTGCCTAGCATCTCCCGCAGAATCCCTTCGCCTTCCTCTCTGCCATGGTCCACTATCAGATTAATTCTTCAGCCCTCTCCCACCTCCCAACTTCTTGCTTCAGCCTCCTCCCCCACCAACCTTGCTTCTCTTATCCCCTTTTAGCTGTCCTCCTTCCCCTCCCTCCACATGTTTAATCTGGAGTCTTCCCCCTTCTTTTCCAGTCCCGATGAAAGGTCTTGGCATGAAACGTCAACTGTTTCTTTATTTCCATAGATGCTGCCTGCCCTGCTGAGTTCCTCCAGCGTTTTGTGATTTTGTGTGTGGCACTTTGGAGTATTTTGGGTGGGAGGTGGGGGGGGGGGGGGGAAGAGTTAACAGACATATGGAAAAAAATGAAATGAGATAAATGTAAATGGGTGCTCAATAACTGGGGTGGACTCATTGGGCTGAAGGCCTGTTTCTTTGCTGCAACATTCTATAACAAATCAAACACTAATGGCTGAAAATGCTACACAAATGAGTCACGAAACATTTTAGTTATTAAGCAAAAACCTGATTTCAGTCTCCCCCCCCCCCCCCCCCCACACACACACACACACTTACCATCTCCACAGCAATAGTGCTTCTCTTCATAAGCTGTCCCGGTATATTCCAAGAGCAAGCGGATTGGCTGAGCCAGCTGTGACAGATTCAGAACATGTCATTAATTGTAATGGCCAACAGGAGAGGACCTACTTTTAAGATTATCAGATGATTAGAAGGGATGTCAGAAATAGTTATATTTGCAAAAATGCACTCTCAGGAGTGGTAAAAGAGGCAGGCACATTAGGGACATTTAAGAAATTCTTAGATAAGCACATGGCTGGAAGAAAACTAGAGGGTTATGTAGAAGGGAAGGGTTAAATTGATCTTAGAGTAGGTTTAAATGTCAGCACAACATTTTGGGACAAAGGGACTGCATTGTGTTGTATGGTTGTTAAAAGTTGTAATGTAGAAAATTACTCAACTTTAGTGATTTTTTTTGGTGAGCCTCACATTTTGGTAAACTGGAGAGTGGCCACCCATTAGTTCATTAATAAAATTATAAGAGGTATACAATGCTGTACAGAAGTCTTAAGTATATATGTCTATGGTGCCCAAGACTTTTGCACAGTCCTGTGGTAATTTCATGTATCGCAGTGAACCGCTGCACAAAAAAAAAATCATGAAGTGTGTGAGTGATGATAAACCTGGGTCTCTGTTGTGGACTGAGAGTGGGAAGGGGGCAGGGAGAGGGGAATCTCTTGGGAAACAGGGAAGGGAGAGGGGAAAGAGAGGGAAAGACCAGAGAGATTCTGTATTGATCAACAAACCAATTGTTTTGAATCAAATGACCTCTCCTGGTGTCCCAGGGCTGGGTACGTCTCCACCTGTGCCACCACTGTCCCATGACACACCTCCGTCACCTGTCCCACACCCCTCTTGTGGTGCTCCACCTGCACCACTCTCAACATCCTTTGCCCTAACCTGATTTACAAACTCACTCTCTGCTCCACGATGACAAATACAATACTGTGCAAAAGCCTCAGGCACCTGAGAGAGGCACATATACACACACACCCACCCAAGACTCTTACAGAGAACTGCAGATAGGGGAGAGAGTCGGACTCTTTATTCTTCAGGACAGAATCCTAGAGGCCACAGCTTTAAATTGAGGCATAACGTTTAAGTGAGACTTATCAGCTGTTTTTAAATGAACAATCGCAAGTCCCTGTAAACACACTGCAAGGGGTTGTGGTGGAAGCAGATATTGCATAATAGCAGCATTTAAAAGCATTTAGATGGTACATGAATTTGCGGGGAATGGACAGATTGGAAACATTGGCAGGCAGATGGTTTAGTTTAATTTGGCACAGTTGTCAGCAAGCATTGTGGATTAAAATGACCTGCCCTCAGGTCTAGGGCAAGCTCCCAAGAGCAAACAGCATTGACATCTACATAGATATGGAAAACCCCTTCACAGCAAAACCTAACTGTTACATAAATGACGTATATTGAGTCTAGATTTTTTTTTATTATTTAGAGATACAACATGGTAACAGACACATTCAGCCGGAGGTACAGGAACCTTAAGTCCCATACCACCAACTTTAGGAACAGTTATTATCCCTTAACCTACAGGCTCCTGAACTAGCGTAGATAACGTCACTCAGCTCAAAGGATCACGGAACACAATCATTGGACTCACTTTCAAGGACTCTACAACTCATGGTGTCAGTATTATTCACTTATTTGTTGTTTTATTTGCAAAGATTACCACCTTCTACACTTTGGTTGTTCATCATTTCTATGTAACAAACATGAAAAAAATTGCTGGAAATCCAGAGCAACACACACAAAATGCTGGTGGAACTCAGCAGGGGTGGAGTTTCAAGATGGCGACGTAAGCATCTGCCTTTTAGGCGCTCTTTATTTTTTTAACTATAATCACCCTTTAATTAGATCTTTTCGAACTTAATCATATGAGTTGCTACCTTTGATTGACCCTTTTTTCCTAAAATAATAGTTGATCTAATCTTGTCAAACTTAAAATGGCTACAAGTAAGAAATCGGCTAAGGATCCTGTATCCATCGACGCAATTTCTGGTCTTTTGGACATTAAACTGGATGTTAAATTTGCGGGTATGGAAGGTAAATTGGACAATAAACTGGATGCTAAATTTGCGGGTCTGGAAGGCAGACTAGAAGGTAAATTGGACAGTAAACTGTTAAATTTGGAAAGGAGGATTACTTCGAAAATATCCGATCTTGAAGGAGTTGTTAAATCGCTTGAAACTAAGTTTCAGTCGCAGGCGTTAGTGGTTCAGCAGCTTGGAAATAAGATCACGACTCTTGAACAATCAATTTGTGAAAAAGCACGTACAATTGAAGTGTTAGAGAAGAAGATAGAGTCGACTGCTAAAACTTTAGATCAGTACAAGTTTAAAATTACTGATCTTGAAAATCGTTCTCGCAGACAGAATTTGCGCATCATCGGAATTCCCGAAAAAGTTGAGTCCGGTGATTTAACTGAATTTTTCTCTAAATTACTGTGGGAAATTTTCGGTGGTGAAGGTTTGAAAAATGAACCTGTTATCGACCGCGCTCATAGAGTTGCGAGGCTTTCGTCTGTGCCTGATAAACCACGAGCGGTGATTGTTCGCCTTCATTATCCTCGTGAGAAAGAGCTTCTAATTCGATTAGCTCGTAAAAAAGGTATGATCTCCTACAGAAATTACTCATTTCGAATTGTTGAGGACTATTCGTATGAAGTAATGAAAGCCAGGATCGCTTTTAAACCAGTGATGGCAGAGATTCATTCGATTGGATTTAAACAAGCTTTAATGTATCCAGCGAAGCTTAGAATGGTGCTGCCCGACAACAGTCTACACTTTTTTAACACTCCTGAAGAAGCGAAGAAATTTGTTGAAGAATATCGATCCTCTAGTGCAACTTGAACTATGAGTTACATTGAAGATTTTTTTTTTTGGAGAGAGGATGTCATTTCATTTTAAGTTTTAACCCTGGAAGTTGGGTTATAACTTTTTATTTTGAACTATGGGTCTGGGTCTTTTTTTTTTTACTATTATTATTGCTTATAGATGCTGTTTTAATTTTTATAATATCCTTTTTTATACACGTTTGTATTTTGTAATAATGAATTATTTTTTCAAAATGTCATTTCTTCTTCCCATAAGTCTTTACTTTTTATAAGCGTTTATTTGCTTGCCTGTATTTAGAAATGGAACAAAGGTTTTGAATTTTTTTTTGTTTTTTTTTATATATGTTGTAGTGTCTATTAAATCTTTTTTTTTAAAAAAATTCTATTTTGATAACTTTTTTACTAAATTTTCTTATTAGATTGCTGAATTTATATTCATATTTTGTAATATGGCTTTTTCAAAATGTCGTTTCTTCTTCCCATAAGTCTTGGCTTGTGAAACGTCATCTTTGTATCTGAATATGGAATTTCTTTTTTAAAGATGTATTACATTTTTAAACTTTAATGTTCATTTTTTTTTATTAATGATTTTTCTGGTTTTACTATTTTAGTTTTTTTTTGATTTGTCTGATATGTGTGTGTATGTGTATGTATATATATATATGTAGGTATATATATATATTTTTTTTTTTTGCAACTCTATATTTTAATTAGGGTGTTATATAGTTTTTTCTTAAAAAATTTTCTTATGGAGCTGCCATCTTGAAATGGGGGTAATATTAGTATTAGTTTATGCGCCTGCCGCTTGGCTTTCTTTCAAAGGGTGGGGGGAGGGGGGAGGGATCTTTTTTCATGCTTTTGCTTTTTATTTTTTTGCTTTTAGTTTATGGGCTGACTTTAAATTGTTAATAGTGTTGAGGTGTCAGGATCTCCGGTTGCTCCTGAATCAATTTTCCTTCTTCCTAAATTGTGGGTTATGTGTCTTTTTAACCTTTTATGATACACACAATTAATATTGGTATGATGGATAAATCTATTAACTTTATCTCGTGGAATACTAATGGTTTAAATCATCCGATTAAACGTAAAAAAGATATTTAAAGTATTCCATAGATTGAACGCTAATATTATTTTTGCACAGGAGACCCATATTAGGAGGGAGGATAATCAACGTTTTTTTAGGTTCTGGAAAGGGCAACAATTTCACTCAAATTGTACCGCTAAAATTAGGGGTGTGTCTATTTTTATAGACGCCTCAATTTCGTTTACACATTATGAAATTATTTCTGATCCACAGGGTAGATTTTTGTTGATAACTGGTTCACTTTTTAATCGGAAAGTTGTTTTAGTTAATATTTATGCTCCAAACTTTGATTGTCCTGAATTTTTTAAACGTTTATTTACTTCTCTTCCTAATTTGAATGAATATATGTTGATTATGGGTGGAGACTTTAATTGTTGTTTGAATCCTTCGATGGATAGATCTAAACCTATTCGAACTCTTCCGAATAGATCAGCTTTACTTATTAATTCTTTTATGGTTGATTCTGGAATTACTGAAATATGGCGGTTTTTGAACCCTAAAGATAAAGAATTTTCATTTTTTTCACATGTATATCATAGTTATTCTAGAATTGATTATTTTCTTATTGATCATCGTTTATTAACAGATGTTATTGATTGTAAATACGATTCTATTGCTATTTCGGATCATGCGCCTTTGAAGTTATCTATCAAGATTCCGGACTCTTCTATCAATACTAGATCTTGGAGACTTAATGCTACTTTACTTCAAGATCCAGAATTTATTACCTTCATAAAACAACAAATTGACTTATTTTTTTCAACAAACTATAATGAAGAGATTGATAAAGGAATACTTTGGGACTCTTTCAAGGCTTTTATTCGTGGACAAATTATTTCATATTCCGCTGGTAAAAGAAAACAAAGATATTCAGATATAGCTTTATTGGTGGATAAAATTAAAGAAATTGATAAGATTTATTCCGTTACTCCTACCAAAGAACTTTATAAGAAGAGAGTTGAGCTTCAAATGGAACATAGTTTATTATTATCTTCTTCAATTGAGAATCAATTAATTAAGACTAGGGCTCAATTTTATATTCATAGTGATCGAACTGGTAAATTGTTAGCTAATCAATTAAAAGCTATTTCGACTAAGCGACAAATTATTAAAATTCGTAAACAAGACGGTAATTTAACTACTGATTATAAAGAAATCAATAACACTTTTCAAGATTTTTATAAATCTTTATATCAATCAGAATTTGACGGTGACCGGTTTACGATGGATAATTTTTTTAATAACTTGAATATTCCTAAACTGATAGATGAAGATTGTAGCTTGCTTGATGCTCCTATTTCTATGGATGAAATAAGAGAGGCTATCTCATCAATGAATTCAGGGAAAGCTCCTGGTCCTGATGGTTTTATTGTAGAATTTTTTAAAACTTTTTCTTTATTGCTTTCTCCTTGGCTATGTGAAATCTTTAATGATGCATTTGTTAAGAAGAGACTACCTCAATCGTTTTATGAAGCTACTATCTCTCTAATTCTTAAAAAAGATAAAGATCCTACTTTATGTGCATCTTATCGCCCTATATCATTATTAAATGTAGACTCTAAGATTCTTACAAAAATTTTAGCCATTAGATTAGAAAAGGTATTACCACAGATTATTTCAGAAGATCAAACTGGTTTTATTAGGAATCAATATTCCTTTTTTAATATTAGAAAATTGATTAACATAATTTATACTTCATCACCTACAACCCCAGAATGTGTTATCTCATTAGATGCTGAAAAAGCCTTTGATAGAGTTGAATGGACATATTTATTTAATGCATTGAGAAACTTTAACTTTAGTCCTAATTTTATATCATGGATTAAATTAATATATTATAAACCTGTTGGTTCTGTTCTTACAAATAATTATAGATCCTCTTTTTTTCAATTATCTCGTGGTACGAGACAAGGTTGTCCTTTAAGTCCTTTATTATTTAATATTGCATTAGAACCTTTAGTTATTGCTATTCGTGAGTCTCCTAATATTTTTGGTATTACCCGTAATGAGAAGTTATACAAATTATCGCTTTATGCTGATGATTTGTTGTTATATATTTCTAATCCTAGTAGGTCTATTCCTGCTATTTTATCCTTGTTGGCTCAATTTGGTAGCTTTTCTGGTTATAAGTTAAACTTAGATAAGAGTGAGTTATTCCCTTTAAACGCGCAAACTTTATTGAGTGATAGGATGCCATTTAAAGTTGTTACTGATAACTTTATCTATTTAGGTATAAAAATCACCAAGAAATATAAAGATTTATTTGGACTGAATTTTTTACCTATGCTTCATCAAATTCAGCAACTTACTACTAGATGGTCTCCCTTATTTTTATCATTAGTTGGTCGGATTAATGCTATTAAAATGATGATTTTACCGAAATTTTTATATTTATTCCAAGCTTTACCAATTTTTATTCCTAAATCTTTTTTTGATAATATTGATTCAAAAATTTCCTCATTTGTGTGGCAAAATAAAAATCCTAGGTTAAGCAAAAGGCAATTACAAAAGTCTAAAAAAGATGGTGGTCTAGCTTTACCTAACTTTAGATTTTATTATTGGGCGAATAATATTCGTAACCTAATGTACTGGAAACTAGATTTGGATTCACCTGTGTGCCCACAGTGGGTAAATTTGGAATGTAGTGAGGTTAAGGGATATTCTATATTTTCCGTTCTTGGTTCTTTTCTTCCTATTGATTTAGCCAAATTCAATAAACAGATATCTAACCCTGTTGTTAAACATACACTACGAATTTGGTTTCAATTTCGCAAATTCTTTAATCTGAAAAACTTTGCTCTGGACAGCCCTATTTTATGTAATTTTTTTTTTAAACCTTCATTGACAGATCAAGCTTTTAGTATATGGAAAAGGAAAGGTATAAAATGTTTTCGTGATCTTTTTTTTGAAGGTACTTTGATGTCTTTTGATCAACTATCCAACAAATTTGAATTACCTAAATCTAATTTTTTTTTAGATACTTACAAATTAGAAATTTCTTACATAAAATTCTTCCATCTTTTCCTAACTCAACTCCATCGGATTTTTCAGATTTGATTTTTACTTTTAATCCTTGTCAGAAGGGATTAGTAGCTTTTATTTATAACATGATTATGAAGATACAGCCAGAAATATCGGATAGAATTAGACAAGAATGGGAAAAAGAACTTCGATGTAATATATCAACAGATAAATGGGAAAAAATTTTACAAATGGTTAATTCCTCCTCTATTTGTGCTAAACATGCTTTAATACAATTTAAAATTGTACATAGAGCTTATATGTCTAAAGATAAGCTTGCCCGATTTTATTCGCATATTAATCCTCAATGTGACAGATGTCACTTAGAAGTGGCTTCATTGACTCACATGTTTTGGACATGTCCCACTTTACATAACTATTGGAAGGACATTTTTGATGTCATTTCCTCAGTATGGAGTATCGATTTACAACCCCATTTTATTACTGCAATTTTCGGTATACCAAATGAAGATGGCAATCAGCTTTCCCCTTCAATCAGACGAATGATTGCCTTTGTAACATTAATTGCCAGAAGGTCTATATTACAAAACTGGAAAGAAGTAAATCCTCCTACTACATTTCAGTGGTTCTCCCAAACTATTTCTTATTTGAGTTTGGAAAAAATCAGAAGCACTATCTTTGATTCTTCAATTAAATTTGAAGAAACCTGGGGACCATTTATTCGACACTTTCATATGAATTAATTTGGCCTATTTCAGATCCTTTTCTCTACTTATACTTGTTCAGGTATGGAGTTCCGGAGTTCTTTTCTTGACACCTTTATATATTTATAAAGTGCTATTATTGCCCATGTTAGTTTTAGTTTAGTATTTTTTTTCAATATATATTTTTTCTCATATATAATTTCAATTTTTTTTTCTTCTTTTTTCGATGATTATTTTTGTTTTTTTTTCTCATATATATTTATATAGACTTGATTGATTTATGTACCTTTTGTTGATGGATGTTTTAATAGGATATTATTATCCTATTACTAATGTAATCTCAAGTTTATTGAATCTGTAATCTATTCATTATTATGTGTTGTTTTTTTTTATATATGAAATTTAATAAAAAGATTGAAAAAGAAAGAAAGGAACTCAGCAGGCCAGGCAACGTCTGTGGAAAAGAATAAACAGTCAATGTTTCGGGCCGAGACCCTTCTTCAGGACAACTGTTTACTCCTAACCTGCTGAGTTCCTCCAGCATTTTGTGTGTGTGGCTTTGTTTCTGTGTACGCTTTTTGTTTTTGTCTCGTTTGATTTGATTGGATTTCTCTGTTCTACTGTAAATGCCTGCAAGAAAATTAATCTCAAAGGTAGTATATGGTGACAAATATGTATCTTGACAATAGATTGACTTTGAACTCGAAGGAGCCTGCACTATCCAATTAGACTCATGTGACCAGTAAACCTGGAGCTCTTTGGAACACGGGAGGAAAACCACTCAGTCTCAGGGAGGTTGTAAAAACGCCTTACAGACGGTGGCGAGAATTGAACATTGTCACTGGCTGTGTAACAGCCTTATGCGAACCCCGACACTACTGCACAACTCGAGTGAGTCAATTGTATTCAACTTCCCCAGCCAGTAATGGATTTCCGTGATCAAAATGCTGCCCAGTAGTGGGGAAATCTATCCCCAAAACCAGGGCCCTGTCTGCAGGGAAGGGGAAAGAGTTAGTGCTTCAGGTCAGGGTCCCTTCATTAGGGAGAGAACATTCAAAAACACAAAGTAAGATTATTATCAAGGTACATATGTCACCACATACCACCCTGAAATTTGTTTTATTCTGGGCAGACACAGTAAATCCAAGAAACAATAGAATCAATGACCGCACTCAACAGGGTGGACAACCAGCGTGCAAAGGCCAACTGCATAAATACAAAAGGAAAAAAAGGATAATAAATCAATAAGCAATAATTTTTAAAAAAGAGAACATGAGATCAAGAGTCTTTGAAAGTGAGCCCATAAGTTGTTGGAACAATTCAGTGATGAGGCAAGTGAAATTGAGTGAAGTTCCCCAGTTCAAGAGCCTTACGGTTGAGGGGTAATAACAGTTCCTGAACCTGGTGATGTGGGTCCTGAGGCTCCTGTAACTTCTTCCTGAGGGCAGCAGCAAGAAGAGAGCATGGCCTGGGTGGAGGGGTCCCTGATGGATGTTGATTTCTTGTGTCTATGCTCTATGGAAATGTACTCAGTGGTAAGTTGGGATTTATCCGTGATGGACCAGGCTGTATCCACTACTTTTTCTAGGACTTTCTGTTCAAGGTTGGTGGAGTTTCCATACCAGGCCATGATGCAGTCAGTCAATAATCGCTCCAGAATCAGAATTAATATCACCAGCGTACAAGACCATAAGACATAGAAGTAGGCCTATGTCTACTCCTGTTTCTGTGCTGTAATGTTCTATGGTTCTATTCAGTGGGACTAGGCAGAAAAATGGTTAGGCACAGCCAAGAAGGGCCAAAAGACCTGTTTCTGTGCTGTAATGTTCTATGGCCTATCAAGTCTTCTCCACCATTTGATCATGGCTGATCTCTTTTTCCTTTCTGCCCCAATCTCCTGCCTTCTCCCTGTATCTCTTCATGCCCTGACCAATCAAGAACCTCTTCCTTAAATATACATAAAGACTTGGCCTTCACAGCAAACTGTGGCAATGATTTCCAGATACACCACTCTCTGGCCAAAGAAATTCCTCCTCATCTCCATTCTAAAAGGATGCTCCTCTACTCTGCGACTCTCCCACCTTAGGAACACCCTCTCCACTTCCACTCCATCAAGGCCTTTCACCATTCGATGGGTTTCAAATAGGTCACCCCTCATTCTTCTGAATTCCAGTGAATACTGTTCCAGAGCCACCCAATGCTCTTATGACGAGCCGTTCAATCCTGGAATCATTTGGTGAACCTCCTTTGAACCCTCTCCAGTTTCAGCAATGAGGGGCCCAAAACTGCTCACAGTACTCCAAGTGAGGCCTCACCAGTGCTTTATAGAGTCTCAACATTACATCCTTGCTTTTTATATTCTAGTCCACTTGAAATGAATGCTAACATTGCATTTGTCTCCCTCACTACAGACTCGACCTGTAAACTAACCCTTAGGGAATCCTACACAAAGACTCCCAAATCCCTATGCACCTCAGTTTTTTGTATTTTCTCTCTATTTAGAAAATAGTCACCCCTTTCATTTCTTCAGCCAAAGTGCATGACCGTACACTTCCCGACACTGTTTCCATCCGCCATTTCTTTGCCCATTTTCCAAATCTGTCCAAAACCTTCTGTATCCTTCCTACTTCCTCAAACTCCCCTGCCCCTCCAACCTATCTTCATATCATCTGCAAACTTTACAAAGCCATCAATTCCATCATCCAAATCATAGACATATAACGTAAAAGGAATCTGTCCCATTGTAGACCACCACCAGCTTTTACTCCCACTCTTTGCCTCCTGCCTATCTGCCACTGCTTTATCCATGCCAGAATCTTTCCTGTAATACCACCGGATCATAGCTTGTTAAGCAGCCTCGTGTGTGGCACCTTGTCTGTGGCCTTCTGAAAATCCAAGTATACAACAACCAATTCTCCTTTGTCTATCCTGCTTATTATTTCTTCAAATGATTCCAACAGATTTGCTAGGCAAGATTCTCTCTTGTTTAAACCGTGCTGACTACGGCCTATTTTATCATGTGCCTCCAAGAACCCCGAGACCTCATCCATAATAATTGCCTTCAACATCTTCCTAACCACTGAGGTCAGACTACTTGGCCCATAGTTTCCTTTCTTCTGCTTCTATCCCTTCTAGATATTTAGTTTTTCAGTCTTCCAGAACCATTCTGAAATCTAGTGATTCTTGAAGAATTATTACCAATGCCTCCATAATTTCTTACCCCTGGGCTATACTCCATCTGGTCCAGGAGACAGATGTACTTTCAGACTGTTCAGTTTCCCAAGAACCATGAAATGGTAACTTCACACACTTTATGCCCCGACACCTGGAACTACCACCATACTGCTAGTGCCTTCCAGTTCTTCCAACATTTCCTCATTCCCCCACTATTTCTCCAGCAGTCTGATATCCACTCTCATCTCTCTTTTACACTTTATGTATCTGAACAAACTTTTGGTATCATTTAATATTATCAGCTAGCTTACTTTGGGATTCCATCTATATATTTTTTAGTTGCCTCCTGCTGGTATTTAAAAGATTCCCAATCCTCTAACGTCCCACTAATATTTGCTCTACTATATGCTCCCTCTTTGGCTCTTATGTTGGCTTTGACTTCTCTTGTTAGCCACAATTGTGACATCTTGCCTTCGGAATACTTCCTCCTCTTTGGGATGTATATATCCTACCCCTTCTGCATTGCTTCCAGAAATTCCAGCCATTGCTGCTCTGCCGTCATCCCTGCCAGTGTTCTTTTTCCAATTCTAGCCATCTCCTCTCTGATGCCTCTGTAACTCTGTTTACTCCACTGCAATACTGATACATCTCACTTTAGCTTCTCAAATTTCAGGGCGAATTCAATCACATTATGATCAGTTACCACCCCCCCCCCCCCCCCCCCCCAGGGTTCTTTTACCTTAAGCTCTCTAATAAATTCTGGTTCATCGTACAACACCAGAATAGCTGATCCTCTTGTGGGCTCAACCATGAGCTGTTCTAAAAAGCAATCTCATTAAATACTGTAGAAATTCCCCCTCCTCATGTATTTCACATTACCACTGCCGTAAAGTTAATAAATTTCACTCTGAATAGCTTAGGGCTTAATTCTTCAGAGCATAGAAAAATGAGAGGAGATTTGATTGAGTATACAGAATCATGAGGGGTGCAGATAGGTTAAATGGGGTACATGATATGTCCAGGGAGTGGTAACGTTCCTGGTGTTGTGTCCATTCTAGGGCAGCTCACTCACCTTTGGTCCTTACCGGATACTCAGCTCTCACCTGTGGCCCCACGTAGCTGTTTGCATGTGACAGCAGCCACATCCCAGTACACTGTTTCAACAGGTAGGCTAAACCAGGCGAGGGTAGCCAGGGGGCCTCATACCCCAGAGAGGTAAGCGAATGCCTAACCTAGCACACGAGTCAGCTCTGGCAGACTGGGCGGACGAGATCAACAGTGAGATTCAACAGTCAGGAAGACTGTTTTGCAAAGCACTGTGGAGTCTGGAGTGCGTGGAAAGGCAGAGAGATATTTTGGCCATCCGCTGCAAACGAGGAAGACCCCAGTTGCGTTGACTACTTGTATCATTGGATCTGGACTTCCAATGACAAGAGAATGAAGCTGCTCCAGTGCACTGGCTTTTCCACTTTAAAAAACACCCACAAGGGTACCCCGTCATCGTTGGACATGGACATCACCAGCAGATAGGGTAAGTGCAAGCTGGCTTTTTCCACTGAGGTTGGGTGAGGCTAAAGTAGAGGTCATGGGTTAAGGGTGAAAGGTGGAATGTTTAAGGGAGGAACTTCTTCACTCGGGGGGTGGTGAGAGTGTGGAACAAACTACTGGCGGAAGTGTGTTTGATTTTCAACAGTGAAAAGAAATTTAGATGGACACTTGAATGGGAGGGGTACAAAAGGCTCTGGTCTAGGTGCAGATCGATGGGCCCAGGCAGGAAGTTCAGCATGGACCAGATGGGACAAACAGACTGTTTCTATACAGTAGTGTTCTGTGTCTATGGTCTAAATAGCAGAAGCAGACAACATCCTGAACCTGCCACCCCTCCAAATGTTTCCTGCTCCACTGCGGGCAGAATCTACAGGCGCAGCATGCAGTTCATCAAGTGGACTGGGAGCAGTTCTGGTCAAGGCATACGTGGGGGGGGGGGGTGGTTTCTTCTTTTTCTTTGTTACTGCGTATGTTAATCAAAATGGCTTCTTAGTTTTGTTAAAAGTAGGAATGCTTCTTTGTTGCGAGAGAATTGTTTGTTTGGGTTAAAATTCACTGATAACGAGAATTGTATTCCTTTGTAAACCAATTGGGATTAGTGATGTTCTTTCTTCTGAGTCTGTAAGCTATTGTTGGCGGGCTTTTGGGGAGATCGGCGTGAGGGGGAGAGAGAGAGGACATGATGCTGTAAACTGGGTGAGGAATGGACCCCAAGTGGGGATCCAAGGCCAGGAGGTACCCCAAGGAGAGGATACGAAGATAGATGTGCTTGGTTGACCACTTCAGGTGGTCCTGAGCTGCGAGTCGAGGAGTTCGGAGGGGATCGAATGGTGGCCAGAACACTTCAGTAATTGAGCTCCAACGGTTGTGCATGAAGTGGTTTGGACTTTGATAAGTTTGGCACCTTTTCTTTCTCTTCATATATACTGTATCGTTATTAATCATTTCATTATAGTAATCTTTATAAATTGTAATCATTTAATCACATATGGTGTACTGTCTGTTATTTGGCGAGGCGGGGACATCACACAGCATTCACACAAGCTGATTACCCAGTTTGGCGGGGCCGAAGGCTGCTCCCCCAGACGAGAACGAGCTGAGCGAGACTGAGGAGACCCGGGGGTTACACATAGTTCTTAAATAAATTTGCTGATGATACAGCCATTGTTGGTAGAATCTCGGATGGCGACGAGAGGCCGTACAGAAGTGAGATATGCCAACTAGTGGAGTGGCATTGCAGCAACCACTGGCACTCAATGTCAGTAAGACTTCAGGAAGGGTCAGACAAAGGAACACATACCAATCCGCAGAGGGATCGGAAGTGGAGAGTGAGCTGTTTCAAGTTACTGGGTGTCAAGATCTCGGAGGGCCTAACCTGGTCCTAACATATTGATGCAGTTATAAAGAACACAAGACAGCAACTATACTTCATTTGGAATTTGAAGAGATTTGGTATGTCAACAAATACAGAATCAGAATCAGGTTTATTATCACCAGTATCTGACATGAAGTATACTCAAAAACTTCTATAGTTGTACTGTGGAGGGCATTCCGACAGGCTGCATCACCATCAGGTATGGAGGGTTGGGCTACTGCACAGGACCAGAAGAAGCTACAGAGGGTCGTAAATTTAATCGGCTCCATCTTGGGTACTAGCATACCAAGTACCAAGGACGTCCAGAGTCTATTATTAAGGACCTCCAGCACTCAGGGCATGCCCTTTTCTCACTGTCACCATCAGGAATGTTGTTTCATTTTATTGTGTACTGTACCAGCAGTTTATGGTCAAAATTACAATAAACTTGAGGTAGGAGGTACAGAAGTCTGAAGACACTCACTCAGCTACTCAGGAACAGCTTCTTCCCCTCTGCCATTCAATTCCTAAATGGGCATTGAACCAGTGAACACTACCTCTTTTTTTAAAAAAATATATATATATTTGCACAATTTTTAATCTACTCTATATACATACACTGCAATTGATATACTTATTTATTTATCATCATTATTTTCTTCTTCTTCTAGATTATATATTGAACTGCTGCTGCTAAGTTAACAAATTTCACAATGCATGCCAGTGTTAATAAAAACTGATTCGTCAGCTGGAAGTCACCAGGAATGAAAAGCTAAAAAGGGATTTTTTTTAAAAAATGATTGACTGAAGAAAAAGAGGAATGGGTAAACACCCAAAAGAAACTGAACTCTACCCTAGTGTTCTTATTTATTCACATGAATTGACATTTAATACTTAAGGAAGGCAACACACCCTCTAACCCAAAGTCCCAAAGCACGACAAGAAAGCAGCCTAGAGTCGACCTTGCAATGAAGTGCTCTCAGGAATTTCCGTATAGGAGCTGTGTCAAAGAAAGGCAGCCCGAGGAGGATCATCACAGATCCTATTAGAAAAGATAATTAACCGATCCCCACCCTCGCCCACATACAGCTGATTACTTTCCTTGGACCAAAGCAGGCGAATGCAACTATCTCGGACAAATGACTAGGTTGGCATTGACAAGTTGGGTCAAAGGATGTTTCAATAGATGACATAGGAGCAGAATTAGACAGTTCGGTCCAGTGAGTCTGCTCCACCATCAAATCATCATGATTTACTTTCTGTCCCAACCCCATTCTCCCTGTAACCTTTGATACTCTTACTAATCAAGAACCTATCAACCTCTGTTTTAAATATACCCGATGACTTGGCCTCTATAGCTGTCTGTGGCAATGAATTCCAGACTGACCACCCTCTGGTTTAAAAAAAATTCCTCCTCATCTCTGTCCTAAAGGGACATCCTCGTATTCTGAGTCTATGCCCTCTGGTCCTACAATCTTCCACTGGATGCACTTCTGTAGAAAAATTTGCCAACCACAGTCACAGTCATGGATAAGACCATGATCACTCACATATGGCTCAGCACAAAATGATGATAGTGCTGGGGGGAGCAAGGTGTGAATGCACAGGCAAGTTTGATTTTACTCAAGAGTTGGGTGTACATGGAACGTGCTACCAAATAGTGGCAGAGGCAAACACATTAGGGACATGGGCTATAGAAAACTGGAGGACTATGCAGGAGGAACGTGTTTGATTGATATTAAGAACAGGTTATAAGGTCAGTACAGTATTGTGGGTCCAATGGCCTGTACCGTGCTTTAATATACCATGTTCCATACTTCTAAGGACTCCTTTTCTCTGTTCACAGGACATTTAAGAAGTGTATATTTTTATCTTCTCGATCAACACTGTAGACAATTCAAGTCGTGCTTAATAAAATTTCTTGTTCTTGGAACATTGTGATAAAAGTAGAACAGAGTAAAAGATTACAGAAGGAATGGAGACAGGCTAACCCCTAATGACATCGATGGATCTGGGGTTGAGAGGATAAACAGCTTCAAGTCCCTCTGCATCCACATCACCGGGGACCCCACAGGGTCTGTACCCACCAGCTGTGTGGTGAAAAAGGCACAACAGCACCTCTTTCACCTCAGACAGTTGAGGAAGTTTGGTAGGGGCCCCCAAAAACTTTCAACAGGGGCACAACTGAGAGCATCCTGACTGGCTGCATCACTGCCTGGTATGGGAACAGTACTTCCCTCAATCGCAGAGCTCTGCAGAGAGTGGTGTGGACAACCCAGCACATCTGTAGTTGTGAACTTCCCACGATTCGGGGCATTTACAAGGCCAGGCGTGTGAAAAGGGCCCGTAGGATCATTGGGGACCCAAGCTATCCCTACCACAATCTATTCCATCTGCTATCATCTGGGAAATGGTACCACAGCATAAAAGCCAGGACCAACAGGCTCCGGGACAGCTTCTTCCACCAGGCCATCAGACTGATGAACTCACGCTGACTTGAGTGTACTCTATTATATTGACTGTTCCATTTATTATAAATTACTACGATTGCACATTGCACATTTAAATGGAGACAAAATGCAAAGATTTTTACTCGTGTATGTGAAGGATGCAAGAAATAAAAGTCAATTCAATTCGATGGTACTGCTAACATACAGAAATTCCAACAGATGGAAATTCCAGTTCTACAGGGAAAAGTTAGCAGCCTTCACAACAAACCATGAGCAAAAAAAGACAGATAATAAATTTCCAAATAAAAAATGTATAGCACCAAACCATGGAAAAGAAAAATAATCAAAAGTTTAAAGTAAATTTATTGTCAAAGTATGTATGTCACCATTTACTATCCTGAGATTCATTTTCATGCAAACACTCACAGTAGAACAAATTAGTAGAACAGAATCAGTGACGAACTACATACCAAGAGTGACAATCCAATGAAAAGACACACCATGCCAATACAAAAAAAATAAACAAATAAATAATCTGACACACAGTTTTAGTCCTCTTGGCAATGATCCAGAGAGCTGCGATAGCTGCAGTCAGGGCTTTATGCTTTGGCTCTTGGTGAGGTCACCATGCCAAACAGGTCAAAGGGTAAAGGCCAGACTAAGAGCAGACATCCCACCTCTCCCGGAAGTTCCGGGAGTCTCCCGCATATTGATAGCGGCTCCCCGACGCCCACAAATTATATACAAATCGATTTTTTTTGAGAGGGAGGGGGAGAATACTGATTGGTCTCTCTTCGTGCTAAGTAGACCCATCAGTTTTCTCTGTGGGCGGGCTTTATAGTCGACCTCAAAAATAATGACAGTGTTGCTCGCTGCACTGTTTGTAACAGTGACTTTTCTGTTGCCCATGGTGGGTTCAAATGGAAAAGACATGTTGAGGTGGGTTTAACAGGTGTCATTCGTTCATTAGCATAGCTGACGTTATTTAAACTGGCTGGCTAGCTGCTAAGGATCTACTCTATTGATGTCCTATGTGACGAGGCCAAACTCCCTGTAGACTTGCTTTACATTGTACAAAGTAAATGTACAATGTAGTAACAGAATTAAAAAACTCCATGATAATATAAGTACATATTTAATGTCACATTTTCTATATATACCCAACTTGGTTTACAGATTAGACAGAATCACCGAAGTATTACATACACCGTTGGAGGTCGACTGGGGGTGGGGAGATACGGGGTTGCTACCTCCCTGAAACGAGTTTTTGCAGGGTGGCATGTCTGGTTCTCCAGATTCCGTTCAGCACTAGCAACCCTGACTGGTCAAACAAAATGGCTACAGAAATAGAAATGAAGTATCCTTCCACATCTGTGTGTGTGTGTGTGTGTGTGACGGTATTCCCAAGTCTCCACCCGTGACTTACAGACCCCTGAAGAGCGGAGGAAGCACAGAGTCCAGAGACAACAGGGCACCCTACCGTGGATGCAGAAATGAGGACCCTGAACCACACCAGAGAAGATGACAGAGGACAGATCGTGATGAAGCACCTTCATTGCTGTCCGAAATGCAGGTGGTAGGTATAACAGGCAATCAAAAAGAAAATAGAGAGCCTGAATTGTAGCATCCTTGAAAATGAGTCCAAAGGTTGTGGAATCAGTTCAGTGAGACAAAATCCTTGAAGAAAAAAAAATATCAAGAACAGGAGAGTGGATGAATTGAAAGCAAACAGTCACACTACGGAACTGCAAGGGACAACATGCAGGGCAGCAACAGCTTCACTACATTGGCTGAAGTGTTTTAAGAATCAAGGTCTGTGAAAAGCAACACAAATGCAAGTCTCAATCTCTTCTGGTCACAGACCTTAGGGTGGTAGTAATTAACACAATGGAAAAGAAGGGAAAAAAATCAGAAGGTTCCAACTGCCACCACAGTCATGGGAGGGGAGGGGAGGCAGACAAGTCCCAAAAGGAAAGTTAAGCAGATGAGGAAGTGCTCTGAACAGTTCTTCCACAAAAACCAGTCATGATTAAGCAGGACTGAGGCTCCCACTTCCCTCAGCACACAAAGCTGACAGTAAGAACGATACTACCCCCACTTCACCACCCACCCCATTCCCGTAGACTGAATTTTTTTATTCCCCCCCCCCCCCCCATAGTTGTTGCCTGGCCTGCTGAGCTCCTCCAGCACATAAAGTGGAAGTGCTGGAATGCGTAACAACAGGCATTCTGCTACAGGAACTCAACAAATTCACCAGCAGCAGTGGAGGGAAAGCAATTGTCAATGTTTCAGGTTGCAAATCCTTTTTTCTATGGGCTTCTGTCATCAACCATAAAATGGATAACATTGTGGTCTCCATCCCACAAGCTCTACACTAAAAATCAAGGCTGAAGTAAACCAAGTTCCTTCTACAGGAGAATTGAGGATATAAAAAAAATAAATTTTGAACCCAAGTAAGCTCTAGTTAAAAGAATAATTGGGACTGAACAGGAATTTTTGAACTGAAGTAAACACTGTCTTCAGCAGTTAGAAAAATAAGCAGCTCATACTGGTTCCCTTTTAATTGGCAGAGAGACTAACAGGATTGATAAATAATATGTTGTACCCTTATTTGAGTAAGGTGGGGGGGGGGCTCACCGATAATGACAGGAATGAATATCCATCCATAATTAAGTCAGGGCCTAGCAAGGGAATAACTGATGAGGACTGGACAGCAAATCCATCTGCAATTAAACCTTGATTCAGTGGATTCTCTTGTCTGTAACTAAGTCTTGCACCAACAGACTTGGTGGGCGTGCCAGTTTAAATAACACCTTGCAATAGGAATGAATCGGGCCTATTATGCACAAGTGGCCCCAGTTTTGCAAACGTTCGCTTTACGACACCTCGCTTTTACGAGAGACATACATTAATTACCCGTTTTCACTAACCAAAAAGTTTTCGCTTTTACGAAAAAAGGCAGCACACGCCCCCGAGCAGCCAAGATCCTCCCTCAGAACTGCATTCAGCACCAAGCCGCCACAGTTTAAACATGTGTCTGTGAGCATCTGTGCTGCTGCATGGCAGGACAAGTATTAGTAATAATTATTGGGTTCAGGACTGTAAGGATGGAATTTACTATCACCAGGCACAAAAATTTCTATGCAGGATTTTGATATTTGAGACAGATGCTTCCCAGAATAACTGATGCCAAGATTAAGGAAAGCATTTTTGTTGGTCCACAAATCAAACAGGTCATCAATGACAGGCCATTTGAAGAATTTCTAGTGGGACCGGAGAAAATCACATGGAAGGCATTCAAAGAAGTTGTTGAAATTTTTCTCGGCATCTACAGAGCACCAAGCTACATGCAGCTGGTTGAAAGCATGCTTCAAGCACATAAAACCATGAAATGCAATGTGTCACTAAAGATTCATTTTCTGCATTCCCATTTAGATTTCTTCCCTGCAAATCTTGGTGCTGTTAGTGACAAGCATGGTGAAAGGTTTCACCAGGCATTGCCATCATGGAGAAAAGATAACAGGGCAACTGGAATCCATCAATGCTGGCAAATTATTGTTGGACACTTAAGCAAGAAGCCTCAGACACTGAATACAAATGAAAATCGTTAACAAAATATTTTTAACTTCGTTGAACTATTGCAAAGCATCAGCACCATTATGCAATTAAATACATTATATTCAATAAAAGTTAATTTGCTGTTTCTGCAAATTCTTATGTGATACAAGTATTCTGAAATTATATTTGTGTTCATCTTCAAGCAGTCTACATTGAACAAAAAAATTCTGAAGCAACAAAATTTTTTCAAAAGTGTTGTCCAGTGTTGCACAAAATTTCTCACAGGTGCGACCCAACTTAACTTTTATACATTGTAGGAGATCAGAGAGATAAAAGTTAACACCACCTCAAGGGTAAACAGCAAATCATTGGGGTGAGGGTGGGGGAAAAGAGGGCTATGTGTAACACAGGAGATTTTGCTCTGGATTTCCAGCATCAACAACACACACAGGATGCTGGTGGAACTCAGCAGGTCAGGCAGCATCTATGGAGGGGGGTCCCACTTTTTTCTAGCTGAGCATAGGTGCTCTGCGAAGCAGTCTCCCAATCTACGTCAAATCTCACTGATATACAGGAGACCACACCAGGAGCACCGGATACAGTAGATTATCCCAACAGACCCACAGATGAATTATCACTTCACCAGGAAGAACTGTTTTGGGGCCCTGAATGTTCATGAAGGAGAAGGTGTAGGGACAGGTGTAGCACTTGTTCAGCTTGCAAGTGCCAGGAGGGAGATCAGTAGGGAGGGTCAAACACATGAGGGTGCCGTATAGGGAGCAATCACTACGGATAGCAGAAAGTGAGGGGGGGGGGGGGAGGAGGAAAGATATGCTTGGTGGTGGGATCATGTTGGAGATGGCCGTAGTTGCAGAGAATTATGTGCTGGACGCAGAGGCTGGTGGGGTGGTACGTGAGGGCAAGAGGAACTTTATCCCTGGTGGATGGCAGGAGAATGGGGTGAAAGTTGGAGGCAAACTTGAAGAAGTGTCCAGGAACTTGGCACAGGAGCAGGAAACAGAACCAATGCAGTGACTGAAAAGTTGGGGAGTGACACCAATTTGGCCTTGGAACAAATACTGCTACTGCTCCACACAGCCGGCAAAAAGGCTACATGTCAGAATGGGACCCATTCTGACATGTCAATCCACAGCCTCCTCCACTGTCGCAAAGCAGCCACAGTCAGGGTTGGGGGGGCAACATCTTGTATTCCATCTCGGTAGCCTCCAACCTCCCCGTAATGCCCCTCCCCACCTCTCCTTCACCACTCCCCACTCTCACCTTATCTCCCTATCTACCCATCACCTTCCTCTGGTGTTTCTCTATTTTTTTTTCTCTTCCATGGTCTTCTCCTTTCAGATTTCCCCTTCTCTAGCTCCGTATCTTTTTCACCAACTTCCAAGGTCTTTACTTCACCCCTCCCCACCCCCGCTTCACCTATCACCTTGTATTTCTTCCTCCCTTCTCCCACCTTCTTATTCTTCAGTCCTGATGAATGGTTTCTGCAGGAAACGTTGACTGTTCACTCATTTCCGTAGATGCTGCTGGCCTGCCGAGTTCCTCTAGCATTTTGTGTGTGTGTTGCCTCGATCTCTATGCATCTCCAGATTTTCTCTTGTTTCAGGGTTGCAAGCTTGTAGGAGTGCTCCCGAAATTAAAACGATAAAGGCAGAGAACCCAAGATCGCCTTTTTTTCAAAAAAAACTCAAAAACCCATTATTGCAAGTTTTAGCCAAACAAAAGCAAGGAAGGAAAATTCTGATTTAGGGAAAAGTTCTGCACTGAAAATTGGCGCGCTAAAGAGAGAAGTGAAAGCGAGAGAAGACAAAGACCCCGAAGAGATCGGCAGGACAATGCAAACACGACAGTTTCGGCAGACGCTGGAAACCTTGAGCGGAATACACAAAATGCTGGGTGAGCTCATTAACTGCTGGTAAACTCAGGTTGGAGGAGAAACACTTCGTACTCTGTCGAGGTCACCTCCGACCATGAACACAATTTTTTTCTAACTTGCTGTACTTTCTCCGCCGAATTCATCCACCTCCCCCGCCCCAACCCGCCTGCTCGTACTCTCCCTCCTCACCGCCCCCCACTTCTCATTTCGATTACCGCCCCCATTTCTTTTCCAGCCCTGACTCCATAGCTGCCTGACTTGCTGAGTTCTTCCAGCATTCTGCCGTGTGCATGGAAGCTGCTGAATTTTTCGGTTCCTTACCCCGCGGATGTCCCAATAGCCCAGTATCATCACCATCTTCGCAAAAAGTACTCTCCGGCCAGCAAACACAGACAACAACCTCCCAGTCCCGTCGCCAAATACTCTCCGACTCTCCGAGCCAGTTATATAGTTTGCCTCGGGTTCGGGGCGGTCCCGGTGAATTTTTTTTTAATCGATTCTGCCGTGCATTTGATATTTCTATATCATTTCAGTTATCTTGTATGTATATCGGTTAATTAAACATCCTTGTTTGTTTAAATAATTCATTAGGGGTTTTGTATAAATGCTAGTGTTGCAGGCGTCATCACGATGCCACGTGATAGCCTCGATTAGTGATTAAGTCCGACCCACAGTCCCCGATTGTCTTTGAGTTAATTTAATGTCGTACAGTTGTAACAGCTAACACTGGCGACGAGGTATCGTTAGACGATCCGTTCAAGCGGAGCGTCTGTGAGGGACGGTCGAGCTTTAAAGAGACAGGCCAGCGCCCACAAAATGCTGGGGGAACTCGGCAGGCTAGGCAGCTGCGACGGAAAAGAGTGAACTGTCGGCGTTTTGGACCGAGACCCTTCAGCAGGACTAGAGGGGAAAAAAAGCTGAGGAGTAGATTTAGAATGTGGGGGGAGGGGAGAGAGGGGCACGAGGTGATAGGTGAAACTGGGAGGGGGAAGGATGAAGCCAAGGGTTGGGAAGTTGATTTGGTGAAAGAGACATAAAGCCATGGAAGAAAGAAAAAGGAAGACGGAGCACCCGAGAGAGGCAGTGAGCATTCAAAGAGATAAGATGAGAGAAAAGGGAATGGGAAATGGTGAAGGGATGGGGGGGCATTAGCAGAAGTTTGAGAAATCAGTGTTCATGCCATCAGGTTGGAAGCTACCCAAACGGAATATAAGGTGGTGTTCCTCCAACAAAAGTGTGTCCTCATCACAACAGTGGAGGAGACCAAGGATGGACAGATCGGGATGGGAATGGGAAAGTGGATTTAAAAGGGTGGCCATTGGGAGATCCCACTTTTTCTGCCAGATGGAGTGCAGGTGCTCAGCAAAGCGGTCTCCCAATCTATGCTGGGTCTCACCAATATACAGGTGGCCGCACTGGGAGCACCAAACGCACTTATGTGACCTCAAAAGACTCTCGGGTGAAGCAGTGCCTCAACTTGAAGGACTAGTTCGGGCCCTGAATGGTAGGGAGGAGGCATAGGGGCAGGTGTAACACTTGCTCCACTTGCAAGGATAAGTGCCAGGAGGGGGATCAGTGGGGAGAGATGAATGAACAATGGTGTCTCATAGGGAGTAATCCCTGTGGAAAGCAGAAATTGGGGGGGGGGGGCAGGAAGAGGTACTTGGTGGTGGGGTCCCATTATGATGTGGAGAGATGTCAAGTTTAAAGGCTGTAAATGGAAAAAATCAGGGTTCATAAAAAGTGAGTAACAGGTGATAATTTAAAATAATCATAAATGGCTGACTACATTGGAAAGATTAACAGTAAATTGTGTTTTTTTAAAAAACCATTCTGTGTTGTCAGCCCTGTCCTAAACCACAATGACAATTTTGCTGAGCTTTTTGGGTTTAAGGTAATAGAATTTGCTACTAAGTTTGACTGCTCCAACCAAACCTGCAGAAATGAGCTTTCCTAATGCAATGCAGAAATATTTAAAACCCAAGCCATTGTTGATTGCAGAATGCTTTAGGTTTCATAAGCAGAATCAAAAGGAACGGGAGTCCATTTTAGCGTATGTGGCTGAATTGAAGAGATTGAGCATTGCAAGTTCCATAATGGGCTTTATGATGCACTGAAAGATTGTTTAGTTTGTCAAATCTTAAAAGATAGCATTCAAAAATGGCTCCTAATTGAGGCACAGCCTACATTTAAAAGAGCAACGGAAATCGCTGTTTCAATGTAAACCACAGAGACGCAGTTGTTTGCAGTTGAGAATGAAATTGAGCATGAATACAATTGCCATGTCTAAAAAGAAACCGGCCTGGCTGAACAAATTGTGTTACCATTTTGGCAGGGACTCATGGACAGCAATCAGATGCAGATTTAAAAGTGAAGCTTGCAGAAAATACAAAAAACTAGGGTGCATATGAAGACCATGTTGGGCAGACAAAAAAAAACAAATGGGCTGCTCGGAAGAATAAAAGTTAGAACGTTAAGTTGCATTTTCAAAAAGAGCACCAATCTGCATGTTGTGGCTGGAAAATCTGATAATGAGTGACACAGGATTGCATAGCTTTGAGATTGTGAAAGCTAACGACAGACAAGCAATATAGCTTATCCTGGATGTGAATGGCAAATTAATTAAAATGGAATTGGGCAATGGTTCAACTGGTTCAGTTCCACAAAATGAGTTTGAACGTCATTTCAAAGATACTGGGCTGAAGCCTGTAGATATCCAACTAAGAGCTTATTCTGGAGAAAAGATAACTCCTATGACAGTGAAATACAACAGGCTCAATTGAGCTTTTATATGGCAGACATCCCACCTCTCCCAGAAGCTCCGAGAGTTGTCCCTATATTGGTATCGGCTCCCTGATGCCCGCAAATTATATACAATATCCCGGAAATTGATTTCTTTGAGAGAGAGAGAGACAGAAAGAGCAAGAGAGAGAATGCGCCATTGCAGAGTGTTCCAAAAACAGAAAATATAAAACATTATTTCACCCCAGACTACACTAAAGTGTACGCCTGCCGGATAGGGATCAAAATTAATTACAGTGTTGCTCGCTGCGCTGTATGCAACAGTGACTTTTCTGTTGCCCATGGTGGGTTAAATTACTGTTGAAGTGAGTTTAACAGGTGTCATTCATTCATTAGCATAGCTAATATTTAAACTAGCCGGCTAGCTGCTCAGGAGCTACTCTATTGCAGACGTTCCACCTCTCCCGGAAGTTCTGGGAGTCTCTTGCAAATTGGTGATGCTACCTCCCTGAAATGAGTTTTTGCAGGGTGGGCTGTCTGATATGGTAAAAACAGGAGTACCAGCATTGTGGAGGTGTGATTGGCTGAGACAACTACAATCTGATTGGAGATCCATACACTATTAGCATGCCAAATACCTGCAATTAAAGCAACTGAAAGCAAATTAAGAAAGGTACCAGATGATGCCACAACTGTCTGCATGCTGAACACCATGAACTGTAACCCAACAGAGGACTAGCAGGTGTTGGAACCAACATCTGTGCCTCTGGTTAGAAAGCATATTGGAACAAGGATGGACCATTTTGCTCAGAGGAAGAGGGCAAGTGACGAAAGCAATGGTCCAACTACAACAGTTTTCATAGGCAATGTATCTGAGAAAGCTTCTGATATGTTAATCAGGCAGTTACTTGCAAAGTGTGGCTTGGTTTTAAGCTGGTCCAGAATCTGCTCTGTGTGCTTTAAGGTTATTGCATGAACCTCAAGTAGGAGATGCAAAGACCAAAGCCCATCTGGGTGAATGGAAGGCCAATAAGAAAGGAATCAATGGAGATACAAAAACAGGATTTGGCAGATGATGTTGTGAATTATGACACCAAGAGGAGAAAGCAGATTGTAAAGGAACAATAGAAGGATTAATAGGAGTGTTGTTTTGTCTTCATGGTGCACTGAACGCCCATTGGGAGTTTTCATGTTTTGTTGTTTTGCAACATTGAATCACAGTGGATTTAACTTGGCTTTTGACATTGGATCAACAGAAAAGACTTTATTGTGTCAAAATGAAAACAAATTTTGACAAATTGGTCTAAATGTATTACAACTATTAAAAATAAAATAATTGATTGCATAATTTACTCACCTCCTTCAAGTCTGTATTTAGTACATGCACCTTTGGCAGCAATTACAGCCTTGTGTCTGTGGGTGGGTCTCTATCAGCTTTCCATATTGGGACACTGTATTTTTTTCCCCAATCTTCTTTACAAAACTGCTCAAATACTGTCAGAGTGGATGGGGATCGTGAGTGAACAGCCCTTTTCAAGTCCAGCCACAAATTATCAACTGGATTGAGGTCTGGGCTTTGACTTGGTCATCCCATGACATTAACCCTGTTGATTTTAAGCCATTCCTGTGTAGCATTGGCTTTATGCTTGACGTCATTGTCTTGCTGGAAAACAAACCTTCTCCCAAGTTGCAGTTCTCTTGCAGACTGCATCAGGTTTTTCTCCAGGATTTCCTTATATTTTGCTGCATTCATTTTACCATCCACAAGCCTTCCAGGGCCTGCTGCAGTGAAACATGCCCATAGCATGATGGATCAATATTGATGTGCTTTTGATTATGTGTCTGATGGCCATAAAGCTAAATTATGGTTTCATCAAACCATAGAACCTTCTTCCAGCTGTTCTCAGAGTTTCCCACATGCCTTCAGACAAACTCCAGCCCAGGTTTCCTGTGAGTTTTTTTTCCATCAGTGGCTTTCTCTTTGCCACTCTCCTGTAAAGCTGTGACTGGTGAAGCACCTGGGCAGCAGTTGTTATATGTGAGGTCTATCCCACCTCAGCCAATGAAGCTTGTAACTCTTCCAGAGTTGTCTCTTGGTGGCCACCCTCACTGGTCCCCTTCGTGCATGGTCACTCCGTTTTTCAGGACCGCCTGTAGTCGGCAGATTTACAGCTGTGCCAGAGTCTTTCCATTTTTTGATGACTGAATTAACTGTACTTCAACAGATATTCACTGACTTGGAAATTTTCCAGTATCCATCCCCTGACTCGAGCTTTTCAATAACCTTTTCGCAAAGTTGCTTGGAGTGTTGTTTTGTCTTCATGGTGTAGTTTTTGTAAGGATACTGACTCACCAACAGTTGGACATTCCAGATACAAGGGTATTTTTACCACAATATATTGAAACACTTTGACTGCACACAGGTCTCCAAAAACAGATCTCAATTTACCTAATAATGTGACTTCTGAAAACAATTGGCTGCACCAGTGATGATTTGGTGTGTCCTTTTAAAGGGGGATGAATGCTTATACTATCAATTATGTTGTGTTTTATATGTGTAATTAATTTAGGTCACTTTGTAGAGATCGGTTGTTGCTTTGACACAAAAGTTTTTACTGATAATCAGTGTCAAAAAAAAACCAAGAAAACTAGAAGAGAAAAGAAAGAAGAAATGGTGAGAAAGAATGTGAACAAGGAAGAGAAAGGTGTGAAAGAGAGAAGGAACATGAGAAAGAAAAAGAAAGAGATCAAAGTAGATCCAGAGAGAGAAAAGGGAAAGAAAAGTGTCCAGAGCTGTCAGAACCACTTCCTGTGAGTCAACTTCTACGACCAGCACGGAGGAAGCCCCAGAACCTGAGACAGTTTCACAGCCACGTCTCACCTGCCAAGTACAGTGATCCCTCTCGTAAGGAAAGACGTTATCCCAGAAGAGTAAGAAAGCCTCCACACCAGTTAAATCTTTAGGCCTGAATAGGACAATTTAAAGTTTACAATGCTGTGGATGTCTATATAGTAATTGTATTACATAGTATGCTGTGTATATGGTTGAGATGCATTCCTTATTGAGTTGGAGCTTATAGCTAAGCAGGGAGGAGAAATGTAATATTTAATATTTCAATAGTATTTTAGTAATGTGTATAAAAATAGCATTCTTGTTCATTTAATTAATTATGGGTTATATGTTAAAGTACATTAATTGCATGTCATCACGCTACCACATGATATGTGGGTGTTCTGCTTAAAGTAAAAACAGTTACACCCATATTCCTGGACTCTCGAATCTTCTTTTGAATTGATTTAATGTTTTGAAGTTACAAAGCATAAATACATTTTATTTTCTTTAAAAAAGTTTTTCATTTATGGCAACAGTAAAGTGGATTTTGTACTGTTCAGAGTAAATTTATTAACAAAGTAGTTCTTCATCCAACCAAGATACAAGTGTCAATATTAACAGGCATTTCGATGACACACCCTTATTATTTTTATCAGGAATGGTGTCTAGGCATGTCTAGTGTAGAGCATGCACACTCCCATTGTCCATCCCTCCTGATTGGTTAGACCTCATCTAATCAGATTTACAGAGTCCCACCTTGCTTACAATCAAATTGCAGTTTGTACTTAGAGTGAGACATCTATCTTTGTTAAAATTCTTTTTCTCCAGTTTTATTTCAATGGTTTCCTTCACCAGGCGGTCCCAAAAGCCACTGGCATGACACTATAGTTGTGTGCCATCCTATGGTCATTGTGAATGCAATGTTTTGCTACCACTGATTTCTCTGGGAAATACACGCAGATCCACCTTCTCCGCTCCTTGATGCGGGTTTCCGCCATGTGCCCCACTTAGCCGATATACGCTGTCTCTCATGCACAGGTACTCCTGTAAACGCTAGCCATCCTGAGTCCCAGGTCATCTTTGATCCACATAAGCTGTGATTTGAGCTTTGTTACAGGTTTGTGGATGGTATTAATCCGGTATTTCTTCAGAATCCTGGTGATCCTTTTAGAAACTGTGGAAATAAAGGGAAGACAGGCAGTCGTGAAGAGTTCTTCCTCATTGTTAGGCTTCCTAGTTTTTTTGTCAATCTTTTTAAGGCCCTGATTGACTTCCTTCACCTTCTGGCCATTTTGTAGGAATGTTGTGCATGATCATCTTATTTCCTTGTAGAGACTCTCTGGGCCCAAAATAGTTTTTGCGTGGTTAATTGAAGTAGAAAGTATTTATACCTGGCTGGAAGCCTGAGAAAAGTTCATTCATATATACATGCCGGGCAAGCACTAGATCCTTTTACTTATATGACACCATATACCTTGAAATACATTGGTAATTCAGAGCAATTATTGAGCATCTCATTGCACTCAGTTAGTGGGAGGAGAGAACGACTGACCTTACTATCCAGTGATTCAATCTGGAAACCTTCTGCCTTCCTCCCAGATGTCTCCTTCATACCAGTGCAACTATGGAGATGGGTGGCTTTTAACATCAAACAGCGCAAAGGACTCTGACCTGGCCAATGAGCAGATGCTTTGGTCATCGAGTGACGTACATGCTAACAGCACATACACTCTGGCCTTGAGAGTATAATCCAATAAGACTGATCTTTGAGCAGGACCTAGCTACTTGCTCTGGACCATAAACCTCGGTGCATTGGTAGTTAACTGCATCTTTGATAGGAGGGTTTCCCTCTTCCTCCCCGCCATTGCCTGATGAGGACATATAAGTCTCGAGGGCTTCAAGCATCAGACCTGGGTGTGTGGCTGTTTTATGGTGAGTGCAATCACACTCAGCGCACTCCACAGTAGCCTTGCAGTCCTTTGTCAAGCGAGTCGCTGAGCCGCAGCAATTAAAGCAAATTCCATTCTCTTTGAGAAAGGCCTTTCTTTCATTGAGCCTTTGCAATAAAGCCCCTGCATTTCCTGAGGAGGGTATGAATGGGCCCGTTGCTGTTTTTTTATTTAAAACAGAGTCCTTTTGCAAGTCCTCAGCTGAAGAGATCTCAGTCTTGCAGACAGACTCGGAGCTCTTGGTGCCACAATTCTTGAAGGTCAATCTGTCTGATTTCTCGGGTTCACTGCTGCTCATCAGAACAGTGAAGCTGGGGTTGTTTCTTTCGTGTGCCTTGTAATTGCATGGGGGAGAAAGGCCACCATTTTCTTCCATGAAGCGTCCAGGTATAACAAACCCTGCCTCTCCTAATTGTCCTGCTTTTTTCCAGTATAGGCTTTGTTGCCTCCACAGCAAATGAAGCACATTCTTTTGCCAACTCCGCCTTGGTGCAGGCTCTTGCTGCTGCTGCCCTAGCAGATGAGGCTAATGTACAGAAACTCTTAAAGGCAGATATGCAATGCATACCTTGTTTCTGATCCAGGATGCCGTTTTTCAGAAGCAAGGAGGTTTTACCGGTAGCCGTAGTTGTTGAAGCACCAGCAGATCTCTGTCTTTTCTGGGGTGTTGCAATATCAACTAGACAGTCAGCCAAACTCCATTCAAAAATGACATGAGAGCCTGGTATGGCATCCTAGCTCCATGGTTTTATCGCAGACTCAATGGCATGACATTGGTAATATGGAGTGAAAATGCATTGCTTCTGCTGGGTAAACAGGGTGGCTTTAGATAAACTTCTTTCACTCTTAACACAAACCTCTGGCCTCCTGCCAGCCAGTGTGTTTTTATACTACCTGGCTGCACAGAAAGTGACCTAATACACATCTGAAACTGTTTATTAAAATAAAAGCTGAATGTGCTTAATGTAAATCAGTTGCCTGAATGGCAGAACAGTCACATTACACTACACAGCTAAAGTACTTTGACTGTAAAGCTCTTTGAGAATAATGGAAGAATTTATTTTTATAAGCAAGTTCTTTCTTTCTAAATTTAGAGTCATAGAAAAATACAGCACAGAGTGCTGAACAATTTTAGACTACCTACTCCCATCCACCCACAACTGGAACATGGCCTTCCATGCATGCGTCTACCTGAACTTCTCTTAAATGTTGAAATCAAGCTTCCAGCCACACCCTCTCAACCCTGAGTGAAAAAGTTTTCCCTAAAATTCCCCTTAAACTTTTCACCCTTCACTACTAACCCATTACCTCTAGCTGTAGTCCCACCCAACCTCAGTGGGAAGAGCCTAGTTGCATTTACCCTGTCTATGCCCCTCATAATTTTGTATACCTCAATCTTCTACATTCCAAGGAATAAAGTGATAACCTATTGAATCATTCCTTTATAACTCAGGCCCACCAGTCCCAGCAACATCCTTGTTAATTTTCTCTGTTCTCTTTCAACCTTATTTACATCTTTCCTGTGGGTAGGTGACCAAAATTGAATTAGACCTTACCAAAGTCTTCTACAACTTCATCTCCCATACTCAATGCATTGATTTGTGAAGGTCATTATGCCAAAAGCTTTCTTTATGATGCTGTCTACCTGTACCACCATTTTTAATGAATTTTGGACATGTATTCCCAGATCTCTTTGTACTTCCTCACTCCTCAGTGCCCACCATTCACTGTGTAAGATATACCCTAGTTGGTCCTCCCAAAGTGCAACACCTTACACGTCTGCATTAAATTCAATCTGCCATTTTTTCAGCTGGTCCATATCCCACTATAAGCTTTGATAGTTTTCCTCACTGTCCAGTACACCCACAATCTTGGTGTCATCTGGAATTTTGTTGATCCAGTTGATCACATCATCATCCAGATTGTTGATATAGATGGCAGAAAACAACTGATCGAGCAACAATCAATCTCTGTGGCACATCGCAAGTCACAAGCTTCCAGTCAGAGAGGCAACCATCTGCAACCACTCTCTTCCATGGAGCCAGTTTCTAGTCCAATTTACTATTTCATTTTGAATGCCAAGCAGCTGAACCTTCTTAACCAACCTCCCATGTGGTACCTTGTCAAGTGCCTTGCTGAAGTCCACGTAGGCAACATCCACTGCCTTGTCTTCATCAACTTTTCTGGTAACTTCCTTAAAACCTCTATTAAGTTTGGTTAGACATGACTAACCCTAATCAGTCCATGTCTATCAAAATATTCATCCTCTGTCATCAGTTTCAGGTCCATGAGCTTACTGCTTCTTTGCCTCACTTCTATAGACCACATCCATCTCTTGGATAAATACAGATGCAAAAGATCCATTTGCGATCTTTCCCCATCTCTTTCAGCCACACGCATAGAATACTATTTTGATCTTCCAGAGCACCAAATTTTGTCCTTTGCAATCTTTTTGCTCTTAACAGTGTGTAGAATACCTTAGGATTCTCCTTTGCCTTGTTTGCTAGGACAACCTCATGCCTTTTGTTTGCTCTCCTGATTTAATTCATAAGTGTTTTCTTCTACTCAAATATCTAATTTGTTTTTAGCTGCCTATACCTGCACCTTCTTGTTTTTTCTTAATCAGGCCCTTGAAAACCAAGGCTCCCTAAACCTGTTATCTTTACCTTTTAAGATTTGTACACTCACAATTTCACTCTTGAAGGCCCCCACTCACCAAGTAGATTTTTGCCAGAAAACAGCCTCTCCCAATCTAAATTTGACAGATCCTTGATGATACGATCAAAATTGGCCTTTCTCCAATTTAGAATCTCAACCCACAGACCAGACACATCTTTTTTTTCCAAATTTACTCTGAAACTAATGGCATTATGATCACTAGATGCAAAGTGGTCTCCTACATGAACTTCTATTACATGCCCTGTGTCGTCCCATAGTAGGAAACTTCCCTGGCACATTTGACAAACACCATCCCATCTTGTATTGGAATCCTGGTGAATATGTGAAAAATTCAAATTACCTACTATAATTGCCTTGTGTCTTCGTGATCTCTCTACAAATTTGTTCCTCTAAACCTTGCAGACATATGGGTGAACTATAATGTAGCCCATTAATATGGTCGTAACTTTCCCTTTCTTATTCCTGTTTCACCCATAAAGCCTTACCTGACGAGTCCTCCAGTCTGTCCTGACCAAGCACTGTCATGACATTTTCTCCAACTACTAATGCCATCCCTCCCCTTTAATCCCTCCCACTAAAACAGCAGAACCTCTGAATATTGAACTGCCAGTCCTACTGCCCCTCCTGCAACCAAGTCTCATTAATTGCTATATTATCATAATTCCATGTGTTGATCCATGTCCTGAGGTCATCTACCTTTCCTACAATACTACATGCTTTGAAATATATGCAGCTCAGTACATCAGTCACACCATGGTCAACCTTTTGATTCCCGACTTCATCTGAGATCTTAACAACTGTCTCCAGAACCTCTTCACCTGCTGTTTTGGTGCTCTGGTTCCCATCCCCCTGCAACCCTAGTTTAAACCTCCTGTGCAGCACTAGCGAACCTTCCTGCTAGGATATTAGCTGCCCACCAGTTCAGGTGCAAACTGTCTCTTGTGTAAAGGTCCCATCTTCCCTGGAAAAGAGCCCAATAATCCAGAAATCTTGCACCTTCTCCTTCACCAACTCCTTAGCCACATGTTAAACTGTATGATCTTCCTTTTTCTGACCTCACTAGCATGTGGTGTAGGTAGCAATCCTGAGATCCGGTCCTTTAACTTGGCACCTAATTCCCTGAACTCACTTTGCAGAACTTCATCACACTTCCTACCCATGTCATTGATAACTACATGGACCACAACCTCTTGGTGCTTATCCTCCCACTTAAGAATGCTAAGGACTTGATCCAAGATGTCCTGGACACTAACACTGGTAAGGTAATATACCATCTGGAAATGTAGTTCTCTTCACAGAATCTCCTTTTTGTTTCCCCTAGCTAATGAAAACCCCTATCATGACAGATCGCTTCTTCTCCACCTTTTGCGTTACAGAGATCTGATCGCTGTGACTTTCCTCTCCGAGGGCATCCCCTCCCCCTCATGCCTCACCCAACAGTATCCAAAGTGGAAGATGGCCACAAATGTAGTCTGCACAGACTATTTAACCCATTTCCACTTCCTGTCACCCAGTCTACTGTGTCCTGCAATTTGGGTGTAACTACCTCTCTCTACTGTTCTATCTCTCACCCTCTCTCCCTCCCGAATGATCTGGAGTTCATCCAGTTTCAACTCAAAACTCCTTAATGCAGTGTGTCAGAAGCTGCAGCTGGGAGGTCTCCCTGCCTTCTCACATCCTGCAACAGGAGCATTCAGCTATCATGTCCCTACTGTTACAACTATGGAAATGTAAAGAAGAAAAACAATAAACGGAGGGAGGGAATCTCTCCCCCTACAGCTGTTTGCCTTCTCTCACTCAGAGCTAAAGCTCTTTCTTTCCCTCATTTCCTCCACCTCTCACGTTTCTTACACACCTGGGAAGTAATTTGTGTTCTCTGAGGAGACACCCCAAAGTATGTTTCATTGTTCTGTCATTTCTTTATAATCATGATTTTATAACTCTTTAGCTATAGGGGACACAGTTTTCCCTTCACTAACTCTCTTTACTTATTCATCAAAGCTTTTACAGGCAGTTTCTTTTTAATGTTCCTTAGAAGAATAAATTCATTCTATCTTCCATTTCCTAAATAATTTTGCTGTCATTTGCTAAATTCCACATTGCTCTCATCACCAGACATGCTGCTTTTTCTTGCTAATTTTAAATTCCTCTTTGCAACTAATACTATCTCAAACTTCCTTAGTTCAAGCTCTCTTTCCTGACATTTTGTGCCAGAGAGGATTAAGTAATTGTTGGAATTCATGTATATATTCATGCAATATTATCCATTAAGTATCCATCATCTGCCCTTTAACACCTCATACAATTTTAATTTACTTTGTTCTTAGCTCTGTTCTAATTCTACTATTCCATTCTGTGTGTTAATGAATAACTATCATGTTATGTTCATTCTTTCCAAAGGGACCGTGAACAACTAGATATCCCAGAGCACTTTTAACCAATAAAGCACATTTTTAAAATACTAAACTGCATTCACTGCTGTAAACAAAGAGCTATTTTTATTAGTACAGGTGAATCTTTGTAGATTATCTTTAAACCAACCAGACATGTTAAACACACAAACTACAAGGTCGGGGTAGGCTTTATTCCCACTCACGCAAGTCACCTACAAAACAGCAAAACATCGCTTTTCAATTAATTTTATTGCAATACCTTAGCATAATTACATTTTTAAGCAATTTCCATTAACAGAATTAACAAGCAATCACAGTGCAAAAATGGCAATATACTATATTTAAAAGATAGCATCCAACAGATCAAAATTAGATATATCTCCATTTATCATACTTGCAAAATAACCTGTAACACAAATGTGCTGTTTCTACCACTCAGTACCCCTTTCCAGCTTCCCACACTTACCACCCACACTCCACCAATCCTCTCCAGTTCCAATTGTGGAGTTTAGGCTTCCCATTTTGACCTCATTGGCCACAGAACTGGAGTGGAAGAGAGTGTTCCTTGATCCTTAAGGGATATCTAAGAAGGTGGGCCTTCATATTGAACTGGTTTCAAACATGTGGGTGGCCCGGCCACCTTGAGGCTGTTACAACTATACTCAAATTGAAAAGGGGCAAAGTAGGCAAGTGATGATCAGATCAGCCGCTCTTCATTTGGTTAAATGTGTCACTAGCAAAGTCAAATGTTAAAATCTGATGTCAAAGTCAATTTGCCATTGTTTGAACCACACACACTACACAAACCTTATAATTAAAGTATATTTCCAGCGTTCTATGGCAATGATACCGGTTTAACTTCAGGTCCTAAAACTGCACTTTATGTTCTGGTGCCACAGTTTTGCTTGTTTCAGACCAGATGGTTACCAGTTTGCAAGATCATTACATTTTTTTGGTGAACAAGTTTCAAGCACCATCAAAACCATTGTGGATGCATTTCTACATTTAAAAATAATGCTTGAGGCAACATGGCAAATCCAATTTTTTAAACCTGCTTTCCATCCACATTTCACATATTCCAGCATGTGAATCAGCTTTTTTTGATAGTCAAGCAGAGGATCAACTTCTAGCCACAAATTAGCAAACAAAATATACACTTCTCTTACAAATATAAAAAGGGAGGCCACTCAGTCCCTCAGTTCCTTGCCAGCTCCCAGAGGAACAATCCCATTCCACACTCCCTTAGTTTTACTGTATTCCTGTACCTTATTCTCTTTAGTAAACATCCAACTTCCCTTTGATTTAACTAATTGTGAAAAGCAGCAAACAACAGGCCAGTGTGTCTGCCACAGCAGGAACAATTAATAGAGGATTATCCAACTGGTTTGAGTAAGCTCTCCTGTGCAATGAAGTGTTATGTGCTTTAGTGTCTGCAGTAAGCAGGAGGTAATGAGCAGGCTAAAAAACAACCAGGATTTTGCAACACTATAACCACCAATGTTTTCCAAGTATTTAATAAAACACCAACATTTGTTCAGAAAAGTGACCTACATTTGAGTATTAAAAATTATTCTTTATTCAGCACCCATCTATCAACACTTAAAAATCACATATTACTTTTGGATACAAACTTATTGAGTGCAAAGTTTCAAAAATTGGGCAAGGACCAATGCAAGATATTGCACCTGCCGCAGGCTGCATTAGGGAAGCAGAGCACAACTGTTCCAGATGAATGCACAAATATCAAAACCCAGTCACACTTCATAACCACTCAAGACCTCCATTGCAATTCTCACAATGTTCGGCCATTTATTAAGTGCTCCAAATGCAGTAAAAGCAACTAAGCCCAATAATGGTGGATAGAAGGAACTAAATATTTCTGATACAATTTACACATGGAGCTTCAAGTGAGATCATCCAATATAAAACATGATTTGACTGAGAAATTCCAGAACTGTTCTGTAGATGAAGCAGCCTGAGTAAAGTGGATCAGAAGTAGGATATGGGAACACTTACGGAAATAGTGCAGTGTAGAACAAAAACAGGTAACAACCAGCTATCTCTCTTTAAATGTTTTATTAATATTATATAAATTGCTATCTCTACTACAGCTGACCATTGTGATGGATGGTGGACTTCACTTCGTAAACAGCCTTGGTTAGGGATTATGTCACCAAGGTATTTTTACATTTTATAAATGAAAATACTGTACAAAGCATCACTATTGGCTATACACAACTAACCGTAAACTACCTGCTTTATCTTCATTGTAAAGAGAATGCTTAAGAAAGCACAAGCAGCTGTCTTGGGGACATTCAGCTGACCATCAGGTAAACAGCTAAGGAATAAGCGCATAGAAACTCTTAACTCATTTTGGTTATGTTGTGTAGTTGTGGCTGATTCTGTTGAATACAAGGGTACCTAATTGCAGAAGCAGATTAGGACAGCGAAGAGTAAATGAATTCCAAACTAACTACAATGTCGATAATCTGTACGTTTATACCTGTTCTGTGGGCATTTACAAAACTTATTCATGTTTTGATCTTCAATAGTACATAGGGGAAGGTAGAGCTATAACTCATTCAGCAAATCTGACAAAAGTTAATTAAGTGGTGAAAGATGGTTGCATACTTGTGTGCTATAGTAATACTGAGTTTAACTTTATCACAAACTGTAAGTTATAAATATAAAATGTGTGTAACATCTATAATCATCCAGTGCTCCATGAAGTGTTAGAATAGGTTATGTGTGAGTCAGAAACTGGAAAGTGCAACTCAGAACATAAATAATGTTCTCAACCTTTGTGTTTACCTTCAGTGGGAACTCCTAAGCTCTGGATCAGCTAGCAAGTAAAACTTGCATTTTTTTTTATTGATATTAAAAAAATTGTGTTCCTGCTTGTCTACAAGTGACCTATTACACAAACAAGAGAAAATCTGCAGATGCTGGAAATCCAAGGAACATAAACAAAATGCTGGAACAACTCAGCAGGCCAGGCAGCATCTATGGAAAAAAGTAGTCGACATTTTGAGCCAAGACCCTTCGGTAGGACTGGAGAAAAAAAAAAGATGAGTAGATGGGGAGGGGGAAGAAAAGCACAAGATGATAAAGGAAACTGGGAGGGGAAGGGATGAAGTAAAGAGCTGGTAAGTTGATTGGTGGAAGAGATGCAGGGCTGCAGAAGGGGAATCTGATAGGTGAGCATAGAAGGCCATGGAAGAAAGAAAAGGGAGAAGCACCAGAGGGAGGCGATGGGCAGGCAAGGAGATAAGGTGAGAGAGGGAAAAGGGGATGGAGACCAGTGCAGAAGGCAGGGGGGGGGGGGGCATTACCGTAAGTTGGAGAAATCGATATTCATGCCATCTGGTTGGAGGCTATCCAGATACACCCACTTCTTCTGGTGTACAGAGCATAGGTGTTCAGCGAAACAATCTACCAGTGGCCACTTACTTTAATACCAATTCCCATTTGCATTCTGATATGTCAGTACATGGCCTCTACTATCCTCACCTATCAGACTCCCCTCTCTCCAGCCCTGTATCTCTTTCACCAATCAACTTCCCAGCTATTTACTTCATCCTTCCCCCACCTTTTAAATCTACTCATCTTTTTTCTCCAGTCCTACCGATCAGTCTCAACCCGAAATGTCAACTGTACTTTTTTCCCCCATAGGTGCTGCCTGGCCTGCTGAGTTCCTCCATCATGTTGTGTGATCTATTGCACAAAGTCACTGTGATATTTATTTATTGAGATAAAGCATGGAATAGGTTCTTCCACCCAGTAATCTCCTGATTTAATCCTACCCAATCACAGGACAATTTACAATGACCAATTAACCTACCAACTAGTAGGTCTTCAGACTATGGGAAGAAACCAGTTCACCCAGAAGCAAGCCATGCAGTCACAGAGAGAATATATAAACTGAACCCAGGTCGCTGGCACTGTAAATCATTATGCTACCTGCCAACCTGTATCATGCACAGCCTGGAGTTAAAAATAATCACTCTGACATAGAAACAAAAAACATGTTTTGCTAAGGATCACTCTCAAAATATTAGTATTTCAAAGGTTATCCAATCCAATGTACCCTATCTGCTTATAATGTAGAAGACTTGACTATTGCATTTTTAACGGTTTTATTTTCAAGCAGAAATGTGATCTATGTTAGCGATCTAATGAATCTACTCAATTATTTTTGTTTTTTCAGTATTTCTAGCGAAGTGTGACATTTACTCTGTATGTAACAATAGGCTTGCAATTTAGAAATTGTGAAGTGGAACCATAATAGTTACAAGCACACACAAAATCTAATAAATCTTGATAGATTTGATTACATATAGGAAATTAACCTGTAGGCTTATCTGTTATAATGGGAGCTACCTGCAATGAAATATTTCTAGACCTACATGGGATTAGTCTTTGGTGAATTACATACAGCTAGATTTTTCTACCACAGCAATGGAATAACATAATCTTTGCCATTAACAGTTCCCATTTAAATCTCAAAATATGCTGTGCACTCAGATATTTTTACAAGAAAGCACTTTCAATATCTCTGCTTAGGATAAAACTACTCAGTGGCTTTCAAATACACCTGCTCGTCAATGCAAAAATATTATCAGCCAATTGTGGCAGAATTAAACACATAAACCATGCAGACGTGGTCAAGAGGTTCATTTGTGGTTCAGACCAAAGATCAGAATGGGGAAGAAATGTGGTCTCAGTGACTTTGACCGTGGAATGATTGTTGGTATCAGACGGAGGCTTTGAGTATCTCAGAAACTGCTAACCTACAGTCTCTAACAGTTTACAGGAAATGGTGCAAAAAAGACAAACGAACATCCAGTGAGTGACAGTTTTGTGGGCAAAAGTGCCTTGTTAATGAGAAGTCAGGGGAGAATGACAGTAACTCAAATAACCAGATGTTACAACAGTGTGCAGAAGAGCATCTCTGGACTCATATCACATCAAATTTTGAAGTGGATGGGCTACAGCAGCAGAAGACCAAACAGGGTTCCAGTCCTGCATCTAGCAAATTGGCCACTGAGTGTAGGTACCGTGGTTAAAAAATCCAAGGAAGTTCATCTTAAGACTTGCATTCTTAGTTCTATTGCATTTCTTTTTTTCCTATAAATGTCAGGAAGAAAATGTATCTAAAAAGTTTATATGTGCTTTGATAATAAATTTACTTGAACTTTGTTGATCAGCAAATAGGATACCCTGAATATCAGTGAATTGAATGGAATACCTAAAATTCAGTTTCCATAATTTGAACTAGTAATAGAGATGCAGAACAGAGATCCTGAATCATTAATTTTAGATAGAAATGAAATGCACATTAAAAACATAATGAATTGTACAGTCAGGCCATTGAGTTTGTGCTCATATACACATATTGCTCTCACATGAACCAACTCACCTGGTCCCTCTGAACTACCTGCTTTGTCTGGGCAACACTTTGTTGCCCACATTCTGAGACAACAATTGCACTTTGATCATTAGTTTGTCTGGAGTCAGCAACAATCTCTCAAACTTTATCCATTTCTAATCATTAACAAGAATAGCTTGGATTCAGCTAATCATAAGCCAGTACCATAGCCCTGATGATGGGTCTCAGCCGAAAGAATTAACTCTTAATTCCCCCCGACCGGCTGAGTCTCTCCAGCATTTTGTGTGCGTTGCCTTGAACTTCCAGTAAATGCAGAATCCGAAACATGAGATTCTGCAGATGGTGGAAATCGAGAGCAATATACACAAAATGTTGGGAGGAAATCTGCAGAACCTCTTATTTATATTTATTTATAGATAATAGTGCAGTATCAGCCCTTCAAGCCACACCGCCCAGCAAACCCCAATAACCTTGATTTAACCTTAACCTAATCACTGTTACAATGATTAATTAACCTACCCCATTTGTCTTTGGACTATGGGAGGAAACCAGAGCACCCGGGGAAAATGTGGAGGACGTACAGAGACACCTTACAAAGGATGCTCCTAACTCTAGTGCCTTGCACTCTTAATAGCGTCAGGCTAGCCACAATGCTATCAAAGCACCCTGCGTTCGCTATAACATCACTGTTAGGTTAGTTTACTGATTGTAAACTAAACATTTACCCACACCAGCTAGTGCCTCATTCAGCAGTAATTTTTTAGTTGGTTGCCTTTTAGTAACACTCAGAAGTCCATGTTGGACTAACATGCACCTGACTAATGATCTTTCAAGCAATGGGATGCACTGGCACAAAACTGCCAATTACAATCATTGGTTACTACAAAGCTGCACGGATTTATAAAAATACCAGTTAAGTTCAACCAATTCACTGTCACTTCACCTCTCTGCAAGTTAGTGAAACATTCCAAGATAGGTTTCATTTTATATAATAAAAGCTAGTTTTGCACCATGAAGTAACAGCCCGAAGGAGTCATTATTTAACTTATAAAACTTGTCTTTATAACCTAATCTCTGCAGCAACATTGAGACCCACAGTGCAAAATGTTTTTTTTCTCCTTTGATGATAGATTCCATGAATATCCATTAAGGGGTACTTTATACCTGGGTGATGGAAAATTAATTTGAGTTACATAAACAACAGTTCTGCTATTCTTTCTGAAAGTAAAGGCTCAGTAATGGAACCATCCACACATATGAGTTTGTCAGTAATAACTGCTTTTATAGCCATGCTATGAAAATGCTGGAGGAACTCAGCAGGTCAGGCAGCATCTATGGACAGAATAGACAGTTGACGTTACAACCAGGACCCTTCATCAGGACTGGAAAGGAAGGGGGAAGGGTCTGGGTCCAAACAGTCAACTATTTATTCCTCTCCATAGCTGCTGCCTGACCTGCTGAGTTGCTCCAGTATTTTGTGTGTGTTACTCTGGATTTCCCCATCTGTAGAATCTCTTGTTTAGTTTGTTACTGTTTATTGTAAGATAGGTCTTTTCTCTTGTATATTAATCAATTACCAGGATTTGACTAGGAAACAATAACTCCGGAAAAGAAATGGACTACATGTGCAGAAAAGCGCCACATATGCAATTTCCACCAACGCTCATTCACCGTAAGCAAGTTTTAAACTTGTTTCATTGCCACATCTGGATTGAAAAGCAATTGACAATGAGACCACATCAAATTCACTTTTAGCAAAAAGGATAATCCTAGAAAATAAGCCTGGCCTTAGACATGAACATCATTCAACATGACTACATGCAAACTATATGACAGAATTGCTGTGTAATGTCAGTGAAACTATGACGTATATCCTAAGCTACTGTTAGCAGATTAGAATAATGGACACCTCACTGTTTAACAGGAAATTACTGTAGTGCAGTGGCAGTACTTCAGAGAGCAAGAACAGACAGTTTCATAGTCACTGTTACCAGTGTTTTACTTAGTAATCATCTACTGTACGAGGCACAAAGCTGTCAAGTGGGCCGTGCAAAACTACTGACATTTTCTAAAACCGATTTATTGATATTGCCCTTTGCAAAGCTATCTGGGAACAAGATTCAAGGCTGATATGCTGAACTGCAGCTATCCATTAAAAGCAGCTTCAGTAATAATACCAGGCAATTTTCAGCTTATTTAAGGAGAGCCTGCAAATAATTATAACTAATACGCAAATGTATAAATACTCAAAACTAAGCCTATTTTTAAAAAAGAAACCAGCATCATTTATTAATGCACATACTGCAACACGCTCAAGTCTGTGACTAATGTTGAATGGAATACATTTGGGGAACTGTCTAACTTACTTGAGATTGGAGCTAAGGTCATGGATGAATGAGGTCATGGGTTGACCAGTTACACATTAGTTCTGCCCGGGACTGGATACAGAAAACCATAGATTAATCATTAATTAGACACATTCTTTCCTTCTGAAAGCCTCATACCCAATAAAATTGCGATGGAGTCAAAGGTAAAACTTCAGAATACTGAAGACGTCAGGAAGTCTGAGGACATTCAAAAGGTTATGGAGAACTTGAAGTTTAATCAATTTAGTCTACAAGGCATAAATACCAGCCAAAAAAAACTGACAGGACTAATTAATGATGACGAGATAAATTACTAGTCTCAAAAGTTTTGTTTTCTGGGATGAGTGTTGAAGAAGCTTGGTACAGAACAGCATAACATTTGAGATTGAAGAAAAATTAAGTTCAGTGGGAACAATACCATCTCTGATGATATGGTAGCTCTTGAGTACAGTAATGAACAGTCATAATGTGCTCCTAAATGCTGGAGTGAAGCGTGGATTCAACAACTTCCTCCAATGCACAAATAATAAGCCAATGCTGAAATTCCCAACAGAATAGACGGAAAGTTTAAAAAAAGGAAATGATTGTTTACAACGCTCATGAGATCACCCCGATTTAGCAGTAAACATATATAAGGGCGCTCACTGTGCACAGTATTAACAAAAAAAAACCTATTTGATTTCTAAATATCCAAGTCTCACCATGCTTGTGGTAATGCTACTTCATCTTTTAATACTATGCAGAGGTTAACGGTCATAAAGCCGGTGCTCCTACACAACCAAAGCATCTCTGGGAATGCAGGGAGGTAGATCTTTTGGGAACAAGCCAAAAGAATCGTCATGGTCACAGTCATGAGGAAAATAATGTGGTGTGAATGTTACCCACCTACCTTGGACAGCTCTGACATTCAGTCAAAAAACTTGTCCAAAAGGAGCAATCAATTATATTTAAAATCATTCAGGCATTACTATAAAATCAATCATAATGCAAGGTAGAAATCATTGTGTGTATGCCAGATGGACAACTTTACAAATAGATTCAAATTCAGAAGTTCCAAGGAACAATAGTTAATGATATACAGAGGGTAAACAGTCAGATACTCTAGCAGTCTACAGGTGATTTTAGTTAGAATGTTTTAAACGACTGCCCTTCCATGTGAAGGCCATCGTGCATTTCATTATTCAGACAGCGGAGTCATGTTTATTGATTCATTCTCCCATCGTTCTGCAGTGATTAATGCCTGTGTGATCAAGTTCAACTCTTCACACAGGGTTTCATGGCGGTAGCCAACTCGGATATCTGGGACATTGGTGCGACGGATATCATTGCCCTCTATGCTCTCCTTTTGGTAGTTTGGTCCAAGCCAGTAACCTTTTATCTAGAATGTAAAAGGAACATTTATTTCCACCATTGTAGAGGCTCAAATCTAGTACAAGCAATTTTGATCAAGCTCAAAGATTATGAAACAAACATAATCAGAAATGATACTTGCAGTAATCAGAGAGTAGGGAGAAAGCATGGGGCCTGCTCAGAGGATGATGAAGGTTAATTCAATGATAAATCAGGAACAGAAATAGAAGCAAAGGGGAAAAGGCAAGATGAAACAAAAAACAGCTTTTTTAAAATTCTGAAATTTAGAACCTTAGGACATGAGGATGCACATTTCTAATGGATAACACTAAAGTAAGACTTAGACCATGCTTAAAAGTTTGACTGTTTCCTCTGAATCCCAAATGATCATGTTGAATAGAATTTTATCAGCCATTCCTTGAACAGACATCTTGCTAAGACTGCTATTGAGCCAAGCATTTCAGAAAGATCTTAGACCAATATTTAACTCCACAAGGTCACAGATTTCCACTGCATAGTGGCAAATATCCAGTAATTGATGCATCAAGCTGGGTTTTATCCAAGTTAAATGGTAGTTTCTTTTTTTTTTACTATTTTAACCATTTCTATGAAACTTCGACTAAGGGAACTGCTGCATAATTGGGCCAAAATGTACTGGTCCCAATGCATCCAGATTAACTGGAATCCACTACATATAATTTTCTTGTAACTAACTACACTTTTTATTAACTTATTTTGAAAGAAAATTTGAGTCCATGACTTCTTGAAGTAAATTTAAATCTTCCCTTGTTTGATCAATATTAACTGCTTCTGCCTACTCTCTTCAGGGAGTCTGTTTAATAGATTTACCATTTGCTTGCTTCTAAAACTGAACTGCCAGCTTGTGCAAAGTGAAACTCCTGGGTCGGCACCTCCTGACCCAGAAGAAAGAGTTTTATTGCTAATTCTGATTACAGCTAAGGTGCTAATTCCTCATTTACTGGGATTAGTTAGCAAGTTAATTTTGAACAACTGATTCAATTACTGGATGCTAATTTGACAACTCTCAATTTCACCTGAACTGCATCTCAAGCACACTTCACTATCATGGCTGATTTGACAACAATCTCAATGTCAAGTCCATCTCCTTACACATCACAAAACTATTTACTTCTGAATTAACGGAAATCAAACTCTCTGCTTCCACTACCTATTACGATATAAAGATACTATAAGAATGCAAGTAAAAGTGGAGTATCTGAACAATTATTACATAATCAAAGGTGATCTTTTGTTAGCAACTAATCCTTTTGTCATTTATAATCTTCAGTTAGCATATCAGCAATGGACAGGGTTATTCAAGCTCTTACTTTTTATAATAGTTGTATTAAAAGCGAACAAAAATAGGGAATATTGTTGCATTCAAAATTTACAAAATATACATTGTGGCCTCCAAGTGAATAGCATAATCATTAAAATGTAACACATTCAATGGAAGTAATCAGGATTTTAAGAGTTGATTAGTTTCCCGAGGAAGTTACACAAAACTCAATTATGCTATCATTATAAAGTTTAGAAAACCTGCCTTTAAAAGCCATCAGTATGAAAAAAAAGTCCTACTTTCCGAGAAAAAAAACACAGCAGGATTCTTAAGTTGGTAAGTTCCCAACGGTAGTGCCAGAATGAGCATTGCAGCAAAGGTGTGGCTATATTTTAGATATACCAGATACAGCCAGGTGGCTGAGGAAGAATAACCAAGTGCAAAAGGACCAACTGTACCAAATCAGTAGATTGTCAGTAGCTCTGGTGAACTGGCAATTAGATTGCACTTGGTTCATCTGTGAAGCACCAGTTGGTTTGATAGTGTAAAGGTTACAGATCACTGCCTACATATGCTAAGATGATTATGTTATGGGATGGTTTGCAGCTGAAATGGAGGGGACCAAAATTGTGGGCTGAAGGGCCTGTACTGTTCTATGTTATATCCTTGTGAGAGGTTTGCTGGTGCTGCCTGGAGTGATTCTAACTAGATTTTAAGGGGGACGGGAGCCAGAGTAACAGGGCAGCAAGTGGAATGGCTCTGGAAAAAGTAGATGTTAAGACCACATCTGAAGATGAAAACTGGTTGGTTGAGCATAGTGGGACTAATGTTCTGACCTCCAGCGGTGTAGGACTTACTATAAATTTTTAGCCCACTGCAGTTGGACTTGAATCTACAACCCTCTGATTCTGAAAATAGCCGATACCCAATTCTGCAAAACCTTATTGAATGTGAATCAGCATCTTAATGCCAGTTACCTTGTGAGAGAAGCCGCTCATTATTACACTGTTCCGTGCCAGCTCACACATGTCACAAGAGCTCAACTTCCATACCTGGGCAGCTATGCTATACTCTTCCATTAGCGGCTCCTGAGGGAAAAACAAGCATGTTAAAATCAGATGTAGAGTATTAAACTGGAGGTTTAAAAATAAACTAACAAAATACAAAGGAAGTTAAGGAACCACAAAAACAGAACACATCTGAAAGTTCAAGCTCCGGATAGAAAGAGGGTTAACATTTTACCTCAATGACCTTTCATCAGAATGTAGGTTAACTCTTCCCTTGCTGGCTGCCCTACTGAGAATTTCTAGTACTTTGTTTTATTTCAGCTTCCTACCATTTTGCTTTTGTAATTCAGCAGAAGTGAAGGCTCATTCTGTGTAGCGATCACAGCAGTGAGAATAATGCACAGTGAAGCAAAAATCAGTTGAATGACACTGAAGTGGAAGTTACATTCTAAATGGCTAATGAAAGGTGAGCTAGCCTGTAAACCAATTATCTAAAAGATAGGGAAAAATACTCCAGCTGTTTTAAAGGTTCCTCGAACAGTATGATACCCTGTCGAGTGTTGTAATGGTTTAATGCTTCTGAAATGAAGTGCCTGTGTTTATAGCATTTTTATCATGAGACCTGTGAATGTTCTGTTTAAATACGTTTTACAATGTTCCTCAGATTTGTTACTTTAACTTGAATCATCAGAACAGCTGAGCCCTCTAAGACTGGCTCCTATGTTCAAATGGCAGAACTATAGATTAAATGTGTCAGCATTAAATCATTTAAGATGTTCCATATTTATCCAGGTACCCATCAGGCAATGCAAGGACCGATTCAATGAAAAGATAATTTTCATCTGTACAAAAGCATGGCATATATCAAGACATATATATATTACAGCCATACACTTGCTCACATATTTGATAAAAGTGGATTTTAAATAACTTCAAACCCTGTGAGGGGAGAAAAAGTAATTTTCTCAAAGTAGATTCAAAGAGACAATTTAATTCTCACTATCTGCAATGGAAGCTGGTACAACTAAATAGAAGTTACAACAATCTACTGTGTAGAGTCCAAGAGCTACAATCACTCAACAGTACAGGAAATGAGTGATTATATTTGTTAGAAGCTTAGAGATTCTAATCGCAAGCTGAGAGGAATGTCAGGTCAAATAAATCTCTCTGATTTGTGGTGAACATGATGTCCATTTTCACGATCTCAAGCTTTTAAAAATAAACACCTCAAAAAAGATTAAATGCATAAAATGGTTCCTGAACCGTCCTGCTCTTCTCATCCATCCCATAGTAACACATTGCATGGGGCTGCTGCCCATACATTTCAATCTCAACTTCCAGTGGTGCCTGTGCAGTGTTTGTGTTATCCCCGTGACTGCATGGGTTTCCTCCAAGTGCTGTGCTTTTTCCCCCCACATCCTAAGATGTATCAGTTAGTAGGTTCACAGTCCATTGCTAATTGGTCTTAATATGTAAAAAATAATATTAGAATCTCAGAAGGAGTTGATGGGGACGTGGGAGAGTAAAATGGGAGTAGTTAAGGACTTGTTTGTGTCCAGGACAAAGAAGCAGACAGGAAATAAAATCATTGCAGACACCGTCTGGCCTGCAAAATGCCTTTTCCAAAACCTCCCTTCTGGAAAGAGCTATTAAAACAAAATCTTCACATCATCTTAAAAGTTTCTTCCCCCAGGAAGTTAATCTGATCAACCATTTTAGTTTGACCCCACACCCACCCCATCTATTACCCCAGTGACTGCACTGAAAGCACTTTAATCCACTGTTTGTAATGCACTTTACATTGAAAAGACATGCTGGTATCTATATATTTATGTACATTTTATTATATATCTGTCTTACAGATATACCTATACCTCTAACTTACTTTTATACAATTCTTTATAATTATTCAATGTTGTGTGTCACACCAACACACCACAGTAAATTCCGAATACATATCAAATATATATAGTGAACCAAAGGTGGTCCTTGGTCAATGTAAATATGTGTTTCATAGTCAGCATGGCCTCAATGAGTGAAGGGTTTGATTCTGTGCTGCATGACTCTAGAACTCTGAATCTTCATCTTGACATTTCTTTAGTGTTGATACCTGTGACCATTAGTTCACCATTCTTACAATACTATTGTTAAGAATCTGGAGATTTTCCCATCTAACTGCTTGTCTAACCTTGGTAAAGTGAAACTGCAGAGGATCATCTGTGGAGAGAGACACCATAAGACCACGGGAGAGATACTCAGGTAGTGGGTTTCTGTGGTAACTCAGAAAAAGACTGTTGTTGCTCAGAGGAGACATTGCAATTCCGATCTGATCCAGGTAATACAGATACTGCAACACTGGAGCCTGCAAAAGGGACACAAACAATAAAAATTCCAAAATATACCAAAGGCATCACATTGGACACATTTAACTTGGTACCTTCCAAATAAGCATATTTCTTAATAAAGCATGCCTGCATTAGAAAACAAAACATTTCACAAGCACTGAGAGCATAGAACAGTACATGCCCTCCCGCCCATGATATTGTGTCAATCTTCTAACCTACTCTAAGATCAATCTAACCATTCCTTCCCGCAGAGCCATCCATCTTCTTTTCATATTCTCAGACAAGTAAGAAATGTACACCCCCTGGACTGCCTCAACTCTTCAAATCCAAGTCCTGTCCTAAAGCTGCAGTACCTTGGACAATTATGTTGCCATTACTTCTTCCTCCAACATCTCCACATCAGAAAATCAGACAGAAGACTAATCAACAGAAGACTCTTTCATGTCAATGTGAAAACAGATCTCCACAAAATGATCTAAATTGATGACAAATATAAAACTCAAAATAATTGAATTGCCTTTATTTCTTACATCCTTCACATACATGATGAGTAAAAATCATTATGTCTCCATCTAAATGGGCAATGAGCAATCATAGTAATGCATAATTATTTATAATAAATAGAATTGTCGATGTAATATAGAGTACACTCAAATCAGCATGAATTCATCAGTCTGATGGCTTAGTGGAAGGAGGAGTTACAAGTTTCAGTGGCTCACTTGGGAGAGACTGCACATACAACTGTTGCCTGGGTGCTTCACCAGTTGCAACTTTAGGGGAGAGTGGCAAAGAGAAAGCCACTGTTGAAAAAAAACTCACATGAGATCTCAGCTAAGGTTTGCCAGAAGGCATCTGAAGTCAGCTCGAAGAAGTTCAATGGTCTGATGAAACCAAAATTGAACTTTTTGGCCATCAGGTTAAATGCTTGCAACACACGCAAAATGCTGGTGGAATGCAGCAGGCCAGGCAGCATCTATAGGAAGTACAGTCGACGTTTTGGGCTGAGACCCTTTGTCAGGACTAACTGAAAGAAGAGATAGTAAGAGATTTGAAAGTAGGAAGGGGAGGGGGAAATCCAAAATGATAGGAGAAGACAGGAGGGGGAGAGGTGATTAAGAGCTGGAAAGGCGATTGGCAAAAGGGATACACAGCTGGAGAAGGGAAAGGATCATGGGAGGCCTAGGGAGAAAGAAAAGAGGAGGGGAACACCAGAGGCAGATGGGGAACAGGCAAGGAGTGATTGTGCGAGGGGCAGAGAGAGAGAAATTTCCTTGTGTTTGCAGATTAAATGCTTGGTTTGGATTAAGCACAACACCACATATCATCAAAAACACACTACCCATACTGTGAAGCATGGTGGTGGTTGCATTGTGCTGCGGGGACGCTCCACTGTAGCAGGCCTCGAAAAACTTGAGGGTGAATGCAGCAAAATACTGAGAAATCCTGGAGGAAAAACTGATGCATTCTGCAAGAGAACTGCAACTTGGGAGAAGATTTGTATTCCATCAAGAAAATGACCACAAGCATAAAGCCAAAGCTACACAGAAATGATTTAACAACAACAACAAAGTTAATGTCCTCAAGTGGCCAAATCAGAGTCCAGACCTCGATCCCCATGCAATCTGATAGAGCCTGTGCAATTTTATAAAGAAGAATGGGGAAAAAGTGCAACGGCCAGATGTGCAAAGCTGATAAGAGACCTATCCACACAGACTCATGGCTATAATTGCTGTTAAAGGTGAATCTAAATATTGACTTGAAGGGGGCGAGTAATTATGCAATCAATTTTGTATATAATCATTGTAATAAATTTAGACCAATTTGTAGAAAGTTGTTTTCATTTTTTTTTTACACACACAATTATCTTTTCTGTTCATCAGGGTCAAAAAAGCCAAATTAAATCCACTGTGATTCAATGTTGTAAAACAGCAAAGTATAAAAATTTCCAAGGGGGTGAATACTCTTTACAGGCACTGTTCCACCACAGTCCTCAGTCCCCTATCATTTACTGTGCAAGACAATAGGACCTGATTGGTCCCACTGAAGTGTAAAACCTCACACTTTCCTGTATTAAATTCAATATCCCATTTTCCAGCCCATTTTTCCAGTTGATGCACATCCCCCTGCAAGCCACGCTAGCCTTCTTCACTATTTTCACTTCATCCACAAATTTGCTGATCCAGTTAACCACACTATCATCCAGATCACTGATATAGATGACAAACAAAGGAACCAACACCGATCCCTGTGACACACCACTAGTCACAGGCCTCCAGTCGGAGAGGCAACCTTCTAATACCACTCTCTGGCTTCTCCCACAAAGCCAGTGTCTAATCCAATTTACCTTATGCTGAATGCCAAGCAAGTGAACCCACTTGACCAGCCTCCCATGCAGAACCTCGTCAAATGCATGAAGTCCATACAAACAGCATCCACTCACTGCCTTGCCTTCATCCACTTTCCTAGTGACTTCCTCGAAAAACTCTTAAGATTGGTTAGACATGACTTGCCACACACAAAGCCATGCTGACTATCCTTAATCAGTCCATGTTTATCCAAATACCAGCCCTATCTCTTTAAATATTTACTTTGAAACTAATGACATTGTGGTCACTGGATACAAAGTGTTCCCCTACATATATTTATGACACAAATGTTGGGGGTGTTGTGGATAGTCTGGAGGGTTGTCAGAGGTTTCAGCGGGACATCTATATGATGCAGAACTGGGCTGAGAAGTTACAGATGGACTTTAACCCAGATAAGTGTGAAGTGGTTCATTTTGGTAGGCCACTTAGGAAGACAGATATAAGACTCTTGGCAGTTGGGACTTCTGATACGTACCGATAAAGGAAATTTTTCTGAACACATCTGATGAACTCTATCCCATGTAGTCCGTTTATAGTAGGGGGTTCCCAGTCAATATGTGTAAAGTTAAAAATCATTTACTTTAGGAACCTTATGTTTCTCGCAAAGGTCTGTGATCTCTTTACAAATTTGTTCCTAAGTCCCTCAGACTGTTAGGTGGTGTGTAATACACGAACGTGGTCATATCTTTCTCATTGGTCAGTTCCACCTGTAACGCCTCACTAGTCAAGTTCTCCAGTCTGTCCTGGTAGAGCACTGTCTTGCCATTTTCCCTGACTATAACATGATCCCTCATCCTTTCTTCCCTTCTGCTCTGTCACATCTAAAGCAATGGAACCCTCAATATTGAGCTGTCAGCTCTACCCATCTTGCAACCAAGTCTCACTATTGGTTACAACATCATAATTCCACGTGCTGATCCTTGCCCTGAGCTCATATGCCTTTCCTACAATACTTCTTGCATTGAAGTATACACAGCTCAGGACACTAGTCACACCTGGCTCTAGCTCAAGTACAATAAAGAACTTGGGTGTTTAGGTAGCACTTTTGCTCATACCTTTCGAAGCAGAAGACCATGCGAGATGCTCTGTGAAAGCATGAATCCAGAAATGAGATGGTGAATGGGGCCAGCCTCTCCGCAATGTGGCCGCAAAACAAACACATTGAATCCTCTTTTCCTGCAGAAAAATAATGACAATGATAACAGCCCTATGCCAACACCTTCCCTAAAAATCAAGCATCAATTTCATTACTCACATCCCAAGTTTAGACGTCTTTGATTGAAGGGAAAAAGGTATGTTGACAGGATGAAAGATTTCAGTGGGAGGAGACTCCTGTGTTTACTTAACACCACTACAGCCATGGTGGACCAAATCGGCATGTGTCTGCATTGTAAAATTCTACACAATTACCTCAGAAAAAATATACTTCTCTTGATTTACTCTGAATATTGCTGTTCCAAACAATAATCATTGGATCAGCAGCATTCATTAATCAAGTGAGGAGCCGCATGTTCTTTCTGATAAGGTACAGTACATGTCATTAAATTAAAACAATGAAAACTTAAGAATTCTTTTTTAAGCAAAGGTGGGGCTAACCTATGACTAAATTTTCTGAACATAGAACAGCACAGTATGGGCCCTTAAGCCCAGGATGTTTTGCTGACCCTTAACCTACTCCCCTAATCTAACCCTTCCCTCCTGCAAAGCCCTCCATTTTTCTGTCATCCATAGTGCTGTGAAATATAACAATCAATGAAAAGTTACAAAGACTGCCAATCAATAGGCAAAATAAGATCATCTGTGCAAATACTAATTAAATAAATAATACCAAGAACATGAGCTGTAGAATCCTTGGAAGTGAGTCCATAGATTGAGTTTACCAATTGCAAAACCCAACCTGACTGGGTTAACTAAACTTAAACTGAGCCAAAGGACTATTTTTATCCTATTCTATTTATTTGTTAGATCATAAGACATAGGAGGAGAATTACACCACTCAGCCCATCAAGTCTGCTCGACAATTTCATCATTTATTATCCCCCTCAATACCATTGTCAGTGCTTCTCCATGTAACCTTTGGCACCTTCATTAACCTGTGAATTCTACTGTGAACGCCTGCAAGAAAATAAATCACTGTGTTTTTCTAGTGACATATACACACTTAGAAATTTAGGAGGAAAACTGCAGATGAGACCTGAAAGCAATTAGAGCTAGTCACATTGTCTGAGCAGATAAACTCATGACCAATATAACTTATTGTGTCTTGGAATGTAACAAGTAATACTTTAAAGATGATTCCCTTTATTATTCTAGAACAGGGGTTCCCAACCATTCCTTATGCCATGGATTAATAGCATTAAGCAAGGGGTCCATGGATCCCAGTTTGGAACACCCCTGCTTTCGATTGTAGAAATGAGGAAGCCCTTACTTGCGAAGGTGATTCAGCACAGTCATGTTAGCATACATGTAGTAAAGATAATAGGCGTAAGGTGGGTTATCATCTTCGGTCCAATTCACGGGCAAAGGGCTATCTGCATTGAAAATGTGATGTTCTGGTTTGGACTCATCATCAACGCTATCAAAACCCACAACCTGCAAAAGCAGATAACCCCAATGATTACATACATTCCTCCAAGTTTTTCTCCTTAAAGCTGCTATAAATGGCTAGACAACACATTGTTCCATTAGCTGTGAATTCTCACACAATTCATTAAAGACAGCAATGGAGGATTGTACCAATAAACTCTCAGTGCTCCAGCATCAGAAGGATTTAGAAATTACCCTTGATTACTTGACACAGATTTATTTGAAGAGTCAGAAGTTTGTATGGTAAGTGTCTGGGATATGAACCAGGGGAGGTGGTGGAAGCACCTACAACAGTTAGTAAAACTATTATCACTAATTAGGTGTAGCAATGGAGCTGGACTTATCGTGTATTGTTGTGTTGTCACCTCGACTTGTTGCGTACCATTGTGCCAAGATCCAACAAACTGAGTGAGTGATTATTTGGGACATCTTTTACTGGGATTGCAAGACCCTGGTAATGTACAACACTGCAAGTCCATTCATTGGCGAGGCTAACTGCAGGGGAGCTGTGTTACCTCAGTTGCAGTGAGGACTAGGCCTCGGCTCTGGGCTTGCAGCTGCCCAGGGCTTCCAGAGGGTGTGCTGAAATCTATACTTTGGTTGGGGGCTGAGCTCTTCAGTTGGTGTAGCTTTCTGGTGTTCACTTGGTGCTGTTCTCTAGTATTTGCTCACAGGAAGAACAAGCTGGACCAGAACCATCTACACTTACGCCACTCAGGAACTTCAACTATATTTTTTTCTTTGTGTTTTTCTGAAATTGTAGCCACATATGCTATTTGCACTATGTGCTGTCGGTAATGTGTTTTATACCTTGGCCACCCAAAAATAAATAATAAATAAAATTGCTGTTTCGTTTGCGTATATTCATGCACACTGGAATGATAATTAAGTTTGAATTAAGAGGCACTTGGACAGTCACATGAATCTGACTATCAGTCACACAATCTTTGTATATCAGTCATATAAGGTTCTGAGGGGGTGGGGATGTAAACCATGTGCAGCCAGGTAAGATTAGTTTAAATTGGAATCACGGTCAGCACAGAGATCAGGGCCAAAGGGCCCATTTCTGTGTTCCACGGGAATGACAAATTAATAGAAAACATAGTTAATTAGGAAAGTAGTGGAATTTTCATAAGTATCTATTGCAAAAGCATAGATACAATGGATATGTCTAGAAACTGGGATTAGGCTCTATGCTAAATAAGCACATACTTAGCACACCATATAATAATCTCACCGAAAAATGTTCAAAATTCCAGCTTAGCAGGGCACAGAATTGTTCACTATTTCTTCACTGATTACCAAGTTAAATTAAGTTGTCAATTAATTTTGATGCAGAGCATGTCATTATTTCATCAAGTATTAGCACAGCAGTATGATGTGCATCCACAATGCAAAAGGTTCAAGTTGAACATTAAACAAGCTCAAATTAATTACTTAGCAATGATAAGAGATACATTTCTTTCTTATTACAGATTCTAAACAGCTTTTATTGACATGAAACAAATTAAAATTCCAGAAAACTGTGGAGCAACAAGAGTTAATACAGTGGATTCTGGTTAATCCCGGAAGCTGCTTATTTGGGACAACTCTTAAAGAACAAAAAGCAATTGTGAAAATAGCTGAGATTCCATTTGGGGCAAATTGACGTTTAACTGGGGCAGGAAACTATTGCCCTGATAGTTTCTTACTCGTCTTAGAGATGTGCACTTATGTGGCCATTAGACACTACACCATGCTTAGAGTAAACAGTTCTTAAATAGCATCAGTTGCATATACTCCTGTTCAAAAGCAGTAACTCACTGATAGTTGGAGAGAAATAAGCAGTAAGGCAATTCAGCATTGTTTTGATTCACTGCAGTTTCAAGCATTCAGGCTTCAAGATGCCACAAACGGCCGAAAATAAAAACAAAATAATTTAACTACTTCAACAAGCTAGGAGCTACAAAGAATTTGAAGATATCAACAGTTATTAATCATCAATAACACTTTTTCTAAGGCAAATTGTGGTAAACTATCACTGCACACAAAGAAGAGGCAAGCAAAGGTAAAGCTGACTCGCGGGTTGAGCCGTTTTGGTGTATTGCATAGTCAGAGTGTAACAGGTTTGAGACAAAGACAGTGTTACTGTCAGAGATGCAGCTGGAGTAAGCGATTTGGAGAGGAATCGAGGTGGAGGCATTCACCTAAACTGGGTGCAAGATTAGATAGCTTGAAGCACCAAGCCTACTTAGAAAGGTTGAGAAGGACTTCGGGCTGGGCAGTGAGGCCTTTGCCCAGATAGTATCGCTGCAGCAGGGACCAACTCCTGGTGTGGTACCGACACAGTGAGCAATTTAAATGCCAGCCCAGATAGACTGGAAAGGTATGGTGTCAGGACCAGAGGCGAGGGTCAGGCCGATGTTGCTCGCTCCTACGTGATGCTCATTCCTTTCTCCGCAGTGCAGAGGCTGACATGCTGCTCCAGCTGCTACGTGCCTTGTGTCCGTGAACTTTGCAGCAATTTGTCTGGCTATATGATGAACTGAGACTGAGGCTTTGGGTCTACTCTGGGGATTTGGGTCAATCTTTTGAACTTATTATTCAAAAGACTGCAGCAGCATGTGCTGAATTCCTCTGTCAATTACTATTAGGAACTAATACAGTTTTATAGTACTGTAGTAGTATTGGTAGTGTTTTCTTTCTTTTTCCAATATTTTTATTGAATTTCATATACACAAATACAGAATTCATAAGGATACTTATTAGAAATCAAGATAGCACAAAATGCACTATATATAAATCGCACTGATACAATCACAGTATCCAAAATAGATGATCAATCAAATAAAATAAATTGAATAATGAAATACAATAGTATGGTTAATTATATTATTAAAAAAACTACACCCCTTGGTAGTGCTTTAATTTGTTCTGCATTTTATTTAAATACATAATTTGTTACTTAGTTAAATGGTAGTTTATGTAATTTATATATATATTTTTTAACTATTTTCATGAAACTTTGGTTAGTTGAGGCAGCCACTTAATTGAGCCAAAAAGCTCTGGTTTTGACATGTCCCAATTAGCAGGAATTCACTATAATGATCTGTCACACAAATGAAACTAAAATAATGAGATTTCTTTTCAATAAAGCAAAATGCTAAATTTCTACTCCATTGCCTCTGATAATACTGAACGATACCACCATCATTCTAATAATACTCACATGCTGAAGGAACAAGTGAAGCTCTGGGTGATTGCGAGGATTAATTGTTGCTTCAAAAATAGGAAGAAATATGTTCTCCAACATGTCCTGGAAGTTGTTTAGCTGTTTCTTTGTACGGAAGACATCGCTGAAAGCAAATGATTGCCAAGTTCATCTTTTCATTGATTTTACAGCATGCATTATCTCAGCAGACAAGCTTAGATTAATATGAAAGCAATTGTACCAAATGGATTTACATAAAGTAAAAGTCGATTTAAGTACATAATCAAGTGCTTATTTATGTTTCTATTCTATAAGTCAGAAGCTGTACCAAACAAGTCCGTTGTGCACAGCTAATACTTAAAGATGGGGAACTGAAGGAGTATGGTTGAGTTGAGTTGTTCTTCTATCTTGGCAATTCATTGGCAAACGTTTTGTCACCATACGAGGAGACATCATCAGTATGCTGTTAAGTTGGCTACTGTGTGTGTTTGTTTTACAGCTTCTGTTATTATTAGGCAAATCTATATGTATTTTGAAGGTATATTTGGAAATAATATATTTATATACACACACACACACACACAGTTGCAGGAAAAAGCTTGTAAACCGCAGTTATCTGATTTTCTGCACTAATTACTCATAAAATGTGGTCTGATCTTCATCTATGTCACAATAATAGACAAACACAATCTGCCTAAAGTAATAACACACAATTGTACTACTTCTCATCAATACTGAGTACACCATTTAAGCTATCACAGTCTAGCTTCAAAGAAGTAATTGAACCTCTGGAGTAATGCTTTATCCAAAAGCTATTTGAAGTTCCAATCAATAAATTCTGAAGGAGGTGAAAAAGAACCCAAAGGTAACAGCAAAAGACCTGCAGAAATCTCTAGAACTTGCTAAAGTCCCTCTTCATGTGTTCACTACAAGAAAAAGACTGAACCAGAATAGTGTTCATGGAAGGACACCACGAAGGAGAAACCACTGCTCTCCTACAACAAATGCTGCGGTCTCAAGTTTGCAAATGACCACCTGGATGTTCCACAATGCTCTGTGGACAGATGAGACAAAAGTTGAACTTTTTGGGCAGATGTGCACACTGCTACGTTTGGAGGAAAAAGGGCACTGCACCCCAATACCAAAACCTCATGCCAACTGTGAAGCATGGTGAAAAAAGTATCAAGGTTTAGGGCTGCGTTGTTGCCTCAAGGCTCAGACAGGAACAATTAATTCCAAATTGTAACAGACATTTTACATGAGCATGTCAGGGTAGCAGTCAGTCACCTGAAACTTAATAGAAGTTGGACAATGCAACAAGACAATGATCTAAAATACAAGAATAAATCAACAAAAGAATAGTTTAAAAAGAAGAAAATTTGTGCTTGGTAATGGCCAAGTCAAGAGTCCAGACCTTAACCCAATTGAGATGCTGTGGCATGACCTGAAGAGGGCTGTTCATACAAGGTATCCCAGAAATATTGATGAACTAAAACAGTTTTGTATGGAGGAATGGTCTAAACTTCCTCCTTACTGTTGTGCAAGTCTGATCAGCAGCTATCAGAAACGTTTGGAGTTTAATGTTGCTAAAGGAGGTCCTACCAGTTATTAAATACAAGGGTTCACATACTTTTCTCAACATGGACTGTGAATGATGTGTTCAATAAAGACAAGAAAAGTACAATTGTTTGGTGTGTGCTATTCATTTAGACAGATTGTGTTTGTCTATTATCGTGACTTAGATGAAGATGCATATTTTAGAGTAATTAATGCAGAAAAACAAGTAATTGCAAAGGGTTCGCAAACTTATTTAAGTTGTGATAGACTGAGAAATGTTGATGTACAAGGGAACCTGGTGTTCTTGTACAACAGTCATTAAAACTGATATAGTAAGGAGCCCGAAGACACACACTGAGCATTTTAGGAACAGCTTCTTTCCCTCTGCCATCAAATTTCTGAATGATTCATAAATGCTACCTCACTACATTGATCTCTTTTTGTACTTATTAAATATAATTTCTTATAACTTTATTTTTTTTTTTACACATTGCACTGTGAAATGTAACAAAGTTCCTTATATATGTCAGTGATAATAAACCCAATTCTGATTTAGTTAGGAAGTCATTGTGCTTTCATTTGAAGATGATTTGAGTGCAAAAACAAAAGAACCTTATCTCATGTATAGAATGGAACATAGGAACATACTTGGAAGCTAGTGTGCTAGTGTGCAGTTTCAATCTCTTCATGCAAGAAATATTATACTTAGTGGAGGAAGTGCAAAGGTTCACCAGACTGTGGAACTGATATATAGAGCAAAGATTTAGATTGACTTGCATGCTTTCACAAGCGCTTAGAAGAATGGTAGGGCGAGGATGATCTCATTGAAGCATATAAATGTCAAATGGGTGAGATGTTTCTCAAGACTGAGAGTCTGAAAGGAGAGCCTATAGTCTCCGGATGTGGCTGGACTGAGATGAGAAATTTCTCCACTCAGAACCTTTATCATAGAGGCAATTCAATAAATAGGCAAATCAATTACTAGATATAAAGGGTATGGGGGTCAGAGTGGAAATGTGACATTAATCATGATAATATTAGATAGTTGGTCTCCAATCCTGTAATATTTTCTATATTCTTATCCATGCAAGACTTGTGAAAATGGTTAATTTAGTGCGTTGTACCATTCAATAGTTTGCCTTAATACTGTGAGACAGGTGTGACTAGGAACCAGATATGATTCCCCACCTCGGGTACATTTCCATATTAGTTTTCCCTTCATCAAATTCGGTTTGGCCTGTAATATATTTTAAAAATAATTTGTCTTTGCAGCAGATCCTAATACTTACAAAAGCCGTGGCACCTGTACTAGCCAGCACACATTGTTAGAATAGACTTTGTGCTTCACTGCCCACTTTGCCAAACGATCCCATTCATCCCGAGAGCGGCCATATATGGACAGGCGCAATTCTGCATTTTGGTACTTGCTTTCTTCAAGATCTTCCATCACTTCCTGTAAAGCACAAGAACGGATATGACTTTTTAGGTCTGAACATGTATCTAAATTTTATTAACTCTAAAAACATATTCACTCATTCCTCTTTGAGAGAAAGAGGCACTTTGCAGTCCCTTTTATCAATCAACTCTGCTGCTGATATTGCTTTGAAACTTGGGGGGGGGGGGGGGGAGGTAAGATGGTGTCTTAAAGTGCCGTTTCCTCTTCACTCTTCCCTCTCTTTGTATGAAGGCGCCTGACTGCTAATTGAGGTCCTCCTCCAAGTGATGAAGATTTAACACAAGAGGAGCAAATTCATAACACAGCATTTCAAGTGTTCTGATCCCCTAGTAGAATTGTTCAAATTCTATCTGCATTCCCATATCATGCAACAGGCAGTAAGGTGAGTCAGATGAGATGCTGTACTTTATTACATGGATAGGGATGGGTTTTCTTTTCTTGTACTTATAAACAAGTCTATGCTCGTTCCCAGAGGTTTTGGCAGTATTGTTCAACTGAGGGCCAAAGCCCAAGATCAGATTACAATCAACAGTTCAAGCAAATATGTGACACAGATTTAAACACATGTGGGTCCAATGCAGGTGCAGTTATATTTATTTTTATCTTTCATGATTCATTTACTGGATAGCCCAGGATATCACGGTAAATGAATCTTAAAAAGGTAAAAATAATTTAATGTACCTACATTGCTAAAAAGACAGAACTGGTCAAGCATAATTCCAAGGCTCTTTCTAATGCCGTTGGATGATATAAGTGGATATTTTAGATTCTTTATTTCTGTGGTGAGCCAGCATAATTCAGTGCATTGAATGAAAATATAGGAAATATTTCCTATGTGGAATTCCATGTGGAATTATATTTTGACTCCCAACCAAGGACAGAACTCTGTGACGAAACCAACAATTTAGCCAAAGAATTTTTCTTGACTCAGTCATTTTCTTTTCAAGATGGAACATAATTTTCAGTCAATCTTCAGCTGGAGTTGATGTAGTTTCACAGCTCTTGGGCTCTGCAGTTAGCACTTAAATTGAATGCTTTTTTAAAGTCTTCTAGCAGAGCAAAACATAGTGGTAAAGAAATAAATTATAATAAGACCATAAGACATGGGAGCAGAATTAGATCATTCAGCCCATCAAGTCTGCTCTGCCATTCCATCATGGCTGACTCCAGGATCCCATCCACCTGCCTTCTTGCCAAATCCTCTGATGCCCTAACCAATAAGGAAACTATCAACTTCCCATGAACTTGGTCTCCACTGCAGTCTGTGGCAGAACATTCCAGATTCACTACCTCTAATCAAAAAAAAACCTCCTTACCTCTCATCTAAAAGGTTGCCCCTCAATTTTGAGGCTGTGCCCTCTAGTTCTGGATACCTCCACCACAGGAAACATTCTCTCCACATCCACCTTATCTAGTCCTTTCAACATCTGATACATTTCAATGAGATCCCCACATATTCTTCTAAATTCCAGTGAGTACAGGCCCAAAACTGCCAAATGCTCCTCATATGTTTACCTCTTCATTTCTGGAATCATCCTCGTGTACCTCCTCTGGACTCTCTCCAATGACAACATGTTCTTTCTGAGATATGGGGCCTAAACTGTTGGCAATACTCCCAAGTGCGGCCTAACTAGTGCCTTATAAAGCCTCAGCATTATATCCTTGCTTTTATATTCCATTCCCCTTAAAATAAATGCCAATATTGCATTTGCCTTCTTTACTAAAGACTCAACCTGTTAGCTAACCGTATGGGAGACTTGTATGAGGACTCCCAAGTCCTTCTGCACCTCTGATGTCGCAATTTTTTCCCCAATTACATAATAGTCTGCACATTTGTTCCTTTTATCAAAATGTGTTATCATATATTTCCCAACGCTATACTTCATCTGCCACTTTTTTGCCCATTCTTCCTGTTTACCTAAGTCCTGCTGCAATCGCATTGCTTCCTCAGCACACCTACCCCTCCACCTATCTTCATATCATCTGCAAACTTTGCCACAAAATCATCAATTCCAGTATCTAAGTCATTGACATATAATGAGAAAAGTAGTGGTCCCAATACTGACCCTCTGAGGAACACCCCTAGTCACAGACAGCCAACCAGAAAAGGCCCTCTTTATTCACACTGATCTTCTTTATTTCAAATTTAAGTTCAAGCTTAATTGCCATTCAAGCATATGAAATGCCCTGGTTAAGACTTTTACTGCTATGCTGTAGGTATTCCATTTTAGCAGTTCTGTAAGAGCAGTCTGTTCTGCTCTCAGCTTGTTTAGGTTTGAGCTGAGATAAGAAGCTTTGTTATTCAACTTAGGAATGTGGTGTCAGTCAATCAGGATGGTAGATTTGGGAGGAGGTTCTGGAGGATGCAGGTGGAGAGGTCTCTGCTGGCGGGAGCTGGAAGCAGACAGACAAAAGATTGCTGAGGATGCTGTCTCAGGTGCTTCGTGCAGATGAATGGCTTCAAGAAGGAAGAACCATGCTCCCGTGGGAGACCCGTTTGTTCAAGATGGATTTCGTGCGACAATCAGATGGCAGTGTGTGCTGTTACGCAGATCAAAGGTCCAGCGCATGAGAGATAGACAAGTTCAAGATGAGTTCCAACTTAAGTGCACATCTGAGTGTTTAAGAGTAATTGGGCCTTTTTGGTTCTTTTTCTTACATTCATTTAATAACTGTTCGCTTAAATTAACATTCTTAAAATATACTTTTTAATCACATGCAGGTTACGATCTGTTAGTTCTTGCCAGGGGCAGTTAACCACACAGCATTCACACAAACCAGGGTTTGGGTGGGCGCGATATCCCAACCTCATGGATTTGGTGGGATCAAAGTTGGATACACACCAGACGTATGTAACCAGAGAAAGGTGGGTTTATTGCCATGGAGTCTAGTGGCTGTTAGGGAGGGGCTAACAAGCCAGTTTTCCAGAGACACCCAGTATAAGGGGGTTTCACATACACAAATACAGCCAAGCAAAACTCTGAGGCCAAGGTGCAAAACAGTCACTTACACCACGAAAGTCATGTAGCACATATAAGACAGCAATAAAATATAGTCACACACACACACCCAAGAAGTCCAAGTCCCTGAGATCATGAATGTTGCAGCAGTCTGCAGTTGAACACAATACATCTCGCCTTCTGCCTAGTGAACACTGCCACCTCCAGCACCCCAATGGAATGTGCTGACTCCGATGCCTTTCTCCTGGATGGCTGCAAACAGGGAGCACTGCAGTTTGAGGCCTAGTCCTTGCTACAATTAAGTTCAAAGAGCTCCCCTACCGTTCACCAATAAAATACTGAAATGGAATATTGGACTTGCAACATTCCACATTACCAATGCACAACAGGGTCATGTGATCACAAGTGACTAAGACAACAAGTCACTGTTAGACTGCACTTTGCCTTCAGACATTGACGCAGGTAGCAGAATGATCTGCACCAAGTTCGGCTCCTTCACTTTCTCTGCAATTGAGCAAATCGCTGATGAAGTAGACCTGCAGTACCTTAAGAATTTAATGTCCGGCAGGGTCTTGCAATTATAACAAGTATGTTTAATAAAGACAATAACACTTTTGGTTGGCCCCATAGAAACCACTGCATCAGAGCACACCACTATCTTTAGCATTTTCTTTGTGCATACAATCTGCATCCATTAATTACATTTCCAAAACATCTGCTATCAGAAGTAAGTCCCTGTTTGGTAAGATCACAGAAACTATTTCTTTGAGTTCCCTATATCTATTCAAATCAGTCCATTCTTTTCAATATATTGCAGTGAAAACAGAAGGCCAAGACAGATTGTGAGGGGATTATCCATTCATCAATGTACCAATCTCCAATTCATTAACAAGGTGTAACTCAGTTAAGGCTTGTAGAGAAGTAATGTACAGCTTTCCTGCATCCATTATTGGTGCAGCTTGACACACTGGGATCAAAAGTAATAAACAACATACTTTTATTTTATAAGAGGTAAAGCATTTAACTAACTCTGCCATGGACTGTCCCAAAACATGCTGTGAAAGGAGGAGGGTTGGGCATGAGCCTAGCAAGCCAATTTCATAAAAACCCAGTGCGACAGAAACGACAGCAGGTACTCCAAAGACATCATTCCTGGGGAAAGGAAGGATACACCAAGTAAGTGGAATCTGGGAAGACAGGCCCAGGACAGAGGACTCTGGTGAGCTGATGTCAATGGTCTATGACCCCCAGTAGGAGTGATGGGCTTAAGTAGTAGTATTACAATGAAATAATTAAAAAGTAATAAAAAATAAATAATGTGTAATACTCTTGTAGACTACAAAGTTATTGAAATTCTAACCTTTATAATATGACCAAAATATTTGCCACCGACATAATTATCAGTTTTGATGAAAATCTCACGCAGAATTGATTCTCCAATTGGGTTGTACTTGGCATTGAATTTGTCAAACCGATGGAAGGTATTTCGATCCTAGGACAGAAAAGCCAACATTTAGAAAGTTAAAATTTAGATCTTAAGTATTAAACATCCCCTCCATTTATCAAGTTGCTAATCAGTCATAGAGCACTAAAGCACAGAAACAGGCCCTATAGCCCATTAAAACTATTATTCTGCCTATTAACCTGGACCTGGACCATAGCCCTACATACTCCTCCCATGTACTTATCTAAACTCATCTTAATTATTGCAATTAAACCCACATCCATCAATTCCACTGGTAGCTCATTCCAACCCCCACCCCCCAGGTTCCCTTAATTATTTCATCCTTCACCCTCCAATTCTAGTTTCACTCAACCTCAATGGAAAAAGCTTGTTTATGTTTACCTTATCTATACTCCTCGTAATTTTGTATAGCATTATCAAATCTCCCGTCATTCTCCTATGCTCCAGGAAATAAGAGTCCTAACCTACTCAACCTTTCCTTATTGCTCAGGTCCTCAAGTTCCAGCAATATCCTCATAAACTTTTGCTGAACTCTTTCAATCTTACTAAAACTGGTCTTGCAGGCAGGTGATCAGAACTGCAAACAATACTCCAAATTAGGCCTCACCACAACATCAACCTAATATCCCAACTCTTGTACTCAGTGCCCTAATTTATGAAGGCCAGTGTGCCAACAAAAGCTCTCTTTATGACCCTATCTACCTGATACTACTTTCTGTATTCTAGATGCAATCCGTATTCTAAATTATTGCAGTGTTAACCATACAAATAACACAGCATCCCAAGGAAAGATAAATATAAATTACAATGCATAGTGCAGCCATTGTTGAGCAACACACAAAATGCTGGAGGAACTCAGCAGGTCGGACAGCAATTATGGAAATGAATAAAACAGTCGACATTTCAAGCTCAGACCCTTCTTCAGGACTGAAAATGAAGGGAAAAGATGCCAGAATGAAAAGGTGGGGAGGAGAAGGAGGCTAGCTAGAAGGTGATAGCTAAAACCAGGTAGGTGGGAAAAGACCAAGGGCTAAAAGGAGGAGGTATCTGACAGGAGAGGAGAGAGGACCATAGGAGAAAGGGAAGGAGGAGGGAACCCAGTGGGGCAGGTGGTGGGGGGGTGATAGGCAGGCGAAAAGAGGTCAGAATAGAGAATAGAAGAAGGAGAAATCAATATTCTTGCCATCAGGTTGGAGGCCACCTATGAAGTATAAGGCATTGCTTCTTCACGCTGGGTAGCCTCATCTTGGCACAAGAGGAACCATTGTTCTTTTTTTATTACCCGCTAGGGGGAGCTGTAAGAACAGGACAGATGCCTGATATTTCAGCTGAGCCAGAAAACAAAACCACAAAACGTACAATCTGTGCCTGCTAATTTGGCACAGGAAAGTGCTTAAGAGAAGAAAGAACAATGAAATACAACTTTTCTGCAAAAGTATATAAGAAAATATCTGAATTCAACTGGAATTTTTAATAACTATTATTTATACTTTTTTTTAATGAAAGCTGATTATTCCATGGTTTTGGTTCAGACACAAGATGGGGGAAGACAGTGGGTAGAGTGAATCACCAGTTAGCATTCAAGAAACCTGAGAAGACCTTTTGCTCCACCCAAAACGTAGTTACATAGAAAATATATAATGCAAGACAAAAACAGGCACAAAAGACATACTAAAAGCACAGAGTTCACAGACAGCACAAGAATATATTTAATATCTCCAGCATATGTCATGAAATTTATCTTTGCAACTACAGTACAATGAAATACATAATAATATGAAAGCACAAATATATATATTAAATAAGCCATGTGAAAATAGAAATAAAGTAGTAGTGAGGGGTTCAATGTCCATTTAGAAATAGGATGGCAGAGGGAAAGAAGCTACTCCTGAATTGTTGAGTGTGCGCCTTCAGGCTCCAGTGCCTCCTTCCTGATGGTAGCAATGAGAGCAGGGATGACCTGAGGGTGATGGGGGTCCTTGGTAATGGATGCTGCCTTTTTAAGGCATCTCTCCTTAAAGACATCCTGAGTACTGCGGAGGCTAGTACCCAAGAAGGAGCTAAGTTTACAAGTCTCTGCAGCTTATTTCAATCCTGTGCAGTAGCCCCTCCAATACAGAACAGTGATGCAGCTCTCCACGGTACATCTGTAGAAATTGGTGTTTTTGATGACATACAAAATCTCATCAAACTCCAAACGAAATACAGCCACTGTGGTTCCTTCTTTGTTGCTGCAGCAATATGTTGGGTCCAGGTTATATCCTCAGAAATACTGACACCCAGGAACATGAAATTACTCACTCTTTCCACTTCTGGTCCCTCTGAGGTCTGGTGTGTGTTCCCTTGTCTTACCCTTCTGTGCTTTGGCCTTACTGACACTGAGTGCAAGGTTGTTGCTGTGACACCATTCAACTAGCTGATACACCTCACTCCTGTATGCTCTCTCAGATGCTTTGTGGTGTTCAGTAACTACATTAGTATATCTTGTTCTCTTGTTTATGTGACTATATTCCAATATTTTAATTATGGGTAGTGCTAAGGTGAATGACAATGATAGCAAGCTATGCCAAATGATACAGTATGGGTTATTATTAATAAAATGACATCTCTGACCTACAGAGAAATCAACTTGTTGACAACTTCGAGGAAAAGAACTCTTACTTAACATGGGGACTGCTTCTACTCCAAAATCATGATTTCCATCTAGCATAATATTGTCACATAATCTCTTACCAAACTGAGAGGCAAGATCTTTGCTTCATTGACAGCTGGTATTCTTTCTTTTCTGCAAAAAAATGCCTGGTTATATTACAGTTAACAATGTCCAATTCTACTCTTATTTATCAAGACTGCTTGAATGCTAATCAATTTCCTGGATTTTAACAACTTCTCATTACTACCATCAGGGGGATGGCACAGGAGCTTGATGACACATATTCAATGTTTTAGGAATAGCTTTTTCCCCTCCACCATGTTTCTGAATGTTCCCTGAACACTATCTCACTATTTTGATCTTCCCCACTATTTATTTTTATATTTCTCATTGTAATTTATAGTTATTGTCAAAAATGTCAAGTCAGAAAAATAAACGAATCATAATTTTAGTTCTATCTTTTAGTTACCATGTTACATTCCATCACAAGAGATTACTCTAGAATCCAGTATCATTAACCTCATTTACTTCCTTATTTTCTGATACCTCTATCTCTTAAAAGCATTTTTACATCTCAGTTTCATCCAGGTTTATCATTATTTCCTCTTTCCTTCAGGACATTCATATCTAAAAATAAAGTCTGAAAATTTTCCAGACAATGCGACCTGCTGTAAGATTACAGCATTCAAAGCCAAATGCATTCTGGCAGCAAGTCCAAACATTCTTATCCCTTAAATTGATTTTCAATATTTTTAAGCATTCAAATGTTAATGTTACAAATAAGCTTTCAATCATGGAAGAATCTCATCTATTTCATGCAAAATGAATTGGAATGGCATCAACAACGTAAAGAACAACAGGCATAGCTAACTTTAATCTCTCTGCTCGATTATCTTGGGGGAAAAATAGATAGTGAGTAGCAGTAGAGCACTTCAGCATAGAAGCAGGACCTTTGGTCCATCTAATCCATGCCATCCTGGTTTTTCACCAAGTCCTATCTACCTACCTGGGCCAGAACTCTTCATACTCCTCCCATGTAACTATCCAAACTTCTAAAAGTTACAAATGAGCCCACATCCACCACTTCTGTTGGCAGCTCGTTCTACACTCACATCACCCTCCAAGTGCTGCAGTTCACCCTCAGATTACCAAATAAACGTTGGTTGTTTGTCAATCTTATAAATGTTTATATGTAGTTTTTATGAATTCTATTGAATTTCTTTTTTCCTGCAAGAAAAATTAATCTCTAGGTGGTATATGGTAACATATAGGTACTTTGATGGTAAATTTACTCTGAACTTTGAAACATATAATCTCTAGTTCTAATTTTTCACCCAACCTGAGGAGAGGATGAGGGGAGATTTGAAAGAGGTATATAAAATTATGATGGGTATAAATAGAGTGAATGCAATCAGGCTTTTTCCACCGAGGCTAGGGGAGAAAAAAACCAGAGGACATGGGTTAAGGGTGAAGGGGGAAAAGTTTAAAGGGAACATTAGGGGGACTTCTTCACACAGAGAGTGGTGGGAGTGTGGAATGAGCTGCCAGATGAAGTGGTAAATGCAGGCTCACTTTTAACATTTAAGAAAAACTTGGGACAGGTACATGGATGAGAGGTGTTTGGAGGGATATGGTCCAGGTGCAGGTCAGTGGGACTAGGCAGAAAAATGGTTCGGCACAGCCAAGAAGGGTCAAAAGGCCTGTTTCTGTGCTGTAATGTTCTATGGTTCTAAAGAGCCTGCAAAGCATTCCCAGACCCAAAAAATAGCCTACCAAATCATACCAAATAGCACATAAAACCTAAAATAACACTAACTTATAGTAAAAGCAGGAATGATATGATAAATACACAGCCTATATAAAGTAGAAATAATGTATGTACAGTATAGTTTCACTTACCAGAATCAGGATTTAGCCAAATACCAATTTGTAGAGAAAAAAAAAATGGCACGTACACATATGTACACACACCTGCCCGCGCAAGGCTTCACGGTCATGGTAGTCTTTCTCGGGGTAAACACAAGTTTAAAGCAGGCAACTTTTTCTGTAAAAGCAAAAAGCCCCTTTGGATTTCTTTGGGTTAGCGAAAGCAGGTACTAATGTAGGTCTTTCTAAAAGCAAAGTGGCATAAAGCGAACTTTCGTAAAGCGGGAGTTACCTGTATAGTGTAGGAAATTGTACAGTCATATGCACTTTGGTAGAAGGAATAAAGGCATAGACTATTTTCTAAATGGGGAGAAAAATCAAAAATCAGAGGTACAAAGGGACTTGGGAGTCCTTGTGCAGGGTTCTCTAAAGGTTAGCTTGGAGATTGAGTCAGTGGTATGGAAGGCAAATTTAATGTTAGCATTTATATTGAGAGGATGAGAATAAAACTTCAAGGGTGTAATGCTGAGGCTTTAAAGGGCATAAATCAGATTGCACTTGGTGTTTAGTATTGAGGCCTTAGCTATGAAAAGATTTGCTGGTCCAGAGGAAGGTCACGAGAATAATTCTGGGAATGAAAGGGTTAACATAAAAGGAGCGTTCGATGGCTCTGTGCCTGTACTTGCTGGATTTTATAAGAATGAGGAGGGATTTCATTGAAACCTATCAAATATTGAAAGGCCTAGATAGAATGGATGTGGAAAGTTTGTTTCCAATCCTGGGGGAGTCTAGGACCAGAGGGCACATTCTCAGAATGTCTATTTAGGACACATATGAGAAGGAATTGCTTTAGCCAGAGGGTATTTATTGCCACAGGGAGCTGTGGAGGTCAAGTCACTGAGTGTATTTAAAGTGGAGGTTGAAAGGCTTTTGATTGATCAGGGCATCAAAGGTTACAGGGAGAAGACAGGAGAATGGGGTTGAGAAGGCAGGAGAATGGGTCAGCCATGTTGGAATGGCAGAGGAGACTTAATGGGTCAAATAGCCTAGTTCTGGTTCTATAGCTTATTTCATTTTCATTAATCTACTAATGGCCTAATTAGTAGCTCTTGAACACACCGAGGCTATGATACCTTTCCTGTTGTAAATTAACAAGGTGGCTAACATAGATATTCTACCCATCATTAATAGAACATAGAATAGTACAGCACATTACAGGTCCTTCAGCCCACAATGTTGTGCTGGCCCTCAAACCCTGCCTCCCATATAACCCCCCACCTTAAATTCTTCCATATACCTGTCTAGCAGTCTCTTAAATCAGCTCGTGCTACCACTAAAATGGGCTTAGGATTTTAATTGCAAACTGGTTATGCTGCAAGCAAAGACTAATCAAGAACAACCTTCAGTAAAACAGCCCCTCATAATTATTCCAAGAAACAGCGGAGCAGAACCAAATGAAGATCATAAGAAAGAAAGCTCGAGTATTTGTTCAGTTCAAGGGTAACTTGAACAATGTACTAAACAGAAAGAGAGAAAGGTACAAATAAGTTAAAGCTTTTCCTTTACTCTCCATAGATCACTATTAACAAAAAGTGATATTAAATATAAAGCAAATATCACTTTCTAGAATAACTAGAGGTCAGCCAAAGATGAATCATCATTTATCACAGATTAAAGTCATTTATTTGAGCTATCTGTGCTATAAATAAAACACTTAGTAAATTTCTGTCAAAATGATCAACTTAATATCCTCAGGTTCATAATCCATTCCTTGGTGCTAAATATACCTCATGAAAAGAAAATTTTCTAAAATTAAATCACTAAATAAATATGATAGAAAAGGAGATAACTGCTAGTAATCCCAAAATAGCTAAGATCCTTTATGAGAGCACAAACCAATACAAATTTGGTCGTAATATTGGAATTTCTTGCCAACAATTATAATCCTAATCCATGACACTAATTTAGCAGTTTAAGTGCATGGTGTCTGCCTCTGAAATCCATTGCACTGATTTTAATGAACCAGATCATGAACTGTATATCTTAAGAGTTACTCTGAACACAATGTTTGAAGGAGATCAATACTATGAATGCTAAGTTACTCTCAGATGTGACAGGCTTTTTTCTGTGAATAACGAACCCATTAATTCGGTGTTATCTGAGTTTTTACAATGATGCTCCATGATTTGTGAGCCAAAAGAGTTCTGCTTAATAGCAGGTCACCTATTAATTGCTCATGAACAATCTGTCCTCAGATTCATTGTAGATGGTCTATAATCCATCCCAATCTTCCCCACCTCCAACTTCAAATTTGATCATTGGAAAAGCCAATCAAATTAGATAAATTTAAAATATGTTGGTTAACAAAATATTACCAGGAACACATCTAGGGGGTGAGTACTTACTATTCATAGTACTGAGGCTTGAGACTCCTTCTCTTTTCACAGGGAATCCATATCCTGCCAGAATTTAAAGAAAAGCATGCCATTTATAATCTAGAAGGGGAATTAACTTTATGCTACTTATACATAAAGATCAGAATTAAAGGCTTAGTGGGTAAAGGGAAAGGGACACAATGCAAAGAGACACAGGCAAGAAACGTAAAGGTCCATGGAAGAAGGTTAATGTCACTGGGACAGAAGTTAAACACTCACTAGTTTAGGCTTAAGAGAACTGAAAATGGGAGGAAACTCCCAGTTTCAACTGCCAACCAGCACAGAAAGTATCAAATGAAGATAGTTTCAGATTTGGGCATACCAAAGTTCAAAAAACATGGAAGTAAATGGAGAATTGTGTTCAATATTAGCTCCCCCAACACAGACCTTGGAAAAAGTTCACATCAGATACAAGGATTGCTAATTTAAGTTTAATTTGTTAATATACACTCAGCAGTCACTTTATTAGGTATACCTGTACACCTGCTCGTTAATGCAAATATCTAATCAACCAATTGTGTGGCAGCAACTCAATGTACAAAAGCATGCAGGCATGCTCAACGGGTTCTGTTGTTATTTAGCCCAAACATCAGAATGGGGAAGAAATGTGACCTAAGTGACTTTGACCGTGGAATGATCATTGGTGGCAGATGGGGTAGTTGAGTATCTCAGAAACTGCTGATCTCCTGGGGTTTTCAGGCAAACAGTCACGAGAATCCCTAATTAACTGCACAATTGCTTCTCACCAATATATAATTTTCTTGTAATTAACAGCACATTTTATTAATGCTTACTTTTAAAAGAAAATTCCAGACCATTATTTCTGAAAATAAATCTAATTTTGCCTTGTCTTAATCAACACCAACTGCTTCTACCTACCATCTCAAGGGATTTAATAGATTTACCATTTATTTACTTCTAAACTGAACTGCCAACTTGTGCTCAAATTGTAAAGTGAAACCTGAACCTGTCGGTACCTTCTGACCCAGAGGAAAGAGTTTTATTGCTAATTTTGATTACAGTTAAGGTGCTAATTTCTCATTTACTGGGATCAGTTAGCAAGTTAAATTTGAACAACTGATTCAATTACTGGTTTGTAATTTGACAACTCTTAACTTCACCTCAGCTGCATCTCAAGCATGCTTCAAAATCGTGGCTGATCTGACTGCAAACTCAGCTTTACCTAGCACCTGTAACCTTTCATCTCCTTGCATATCACAAATCTATTTACCTCATTCTTAAACAATAGGAAAGACTCAGCTACCACTACTCATCACAATATTAAAATGGCTGGGGTTATACAAACTCTTGCCTTTTATAGTAGTTACATTGTTTTTAAGAGGAAACAAAAATGTAGAAGATGGAATATTCATTGCATTCAAAATTTACAAAATGTACATTGTGACTTCAAGTGAATACCTAAATCCTTACACATACACTCAATGGCCACTATGCAAGGTACACCTGGATAGCTGCTTGTTAATTCAAATATCTAATCGAAGCATAAAAGCATACAGACATGCTCAAGAAGTTCAGATGTTCAGACCAAACATCAAAAGGGAGAAGAAATGTGATTTAAATAACTTTGACCAAGGATTGATTGTAAATGCCACGTGGGGTGGTTTGAGTATCTCAGAAAATACTGATCCCCTGGGATTTTCACACACAACTGTCTCTAGAGTAGGGTTCCCAGCCTGTGATCCATGGATCCCTTGCTAAACGGTAATGTCCACAGCATAAAAAGGTTGGGAATCCGTGCTCTAGAGTTTCCAAAGAATGGTGTGAAACACAAAAAACACCCAGTGAGTGGCAGTCCTGTAGACGAAAATGCCTCGTTAATAAGAGAGGCGAGAAGAGAATGGCCAGGCTGGTTCAGCTGATACGAAGGCGGCAGTAACTCAGATAAATACACAGTGGTGGCAGAAGAGCATCTCTGAATACCCAACACATCGAACTTTCAAGTTGATGCGCTACAGCAGCAGAAGACCATGAACATACACTCAGTGGCTGCTTTATTGTGTACAGCAGGTACCTAATAAAAGTGGCCACTGTATGTAGACATCAAACCAATGGTTCCAATAATTTGAAAGCAGCACTGGTGGAATCCTGAGAAAAGCAACCACAATAAGGAAAGGATTGTACTTGGTGCCTAACTATTTAATTCTATTACTATAGATTACCAGGCAGAAAGTGGACAGACTATTTAAACTAGGTAGAAAAGACTAGATGCTGGGATCTGGAACAAAACCCAAAGCCAGACTATTCAGAACAAAGAAACATTTTCAACAAGCAGACCACATTAAGAGTTTGCAACACACTTCCATAAATGGGAATTAACGATCTTGAATCTGAGCTTGATAAATGTTTAATCAGAAAGATACAAGAAAAGGGGTCAATATATGACATTGGGATGTCATGTTACAGAGTACTAACTTGTTTAAGTTACATTTCAAGTATTGTTGCAGTTTTGGTTGCCACACTATGGAGAGCCTGTCATCAAGCAAGGGATGATACAGAAAAGATTCACAGGAATGTTATATGGACTGGAAGGCTTGAACTAAAACAGTTTGAATAAGCTTGGATTCTTTTTCTGGAGCCAAGGAGACCAAGTTGTGAACTTATAAAATCATGGGAAGCAGAGAGGGTTGATACTCACAGTCTTTTTTCCAGGATAGGGGAGTCTAAAACAAAAAAGGAATAGGTTTAACATGAGAAGTGAATGATTTAAAGAGGAACCCAAGGAGCAGATTTTTCAGAGCATGTTGGTTATATGAAACAAGGAAGTGCTAGAGACAGATAGAGTTACAATGTTTAAAATATATTTTGATAAGATACAGTAATTGGATAGGAATGGTTTAGAGCAGGGGTTTCCAACCTTTTTTTATGCCATGGACCCCAGATTAAGAACCCCTGACTCAGAGAGATAGTAACCAAACACAGGCAAAAGCGATTAGAACAGACAGACATCTTCATTAGCCTGGACGTGTTCAGCTGAAATGCTTGTTTCTGTGCTTGCTATGGATAAATAAATAATTTCTACATGAGGTCACTGCTTTATTCTGTTCTAGGACAAATGTCAATGTTTCATTAATTTGTCTTACTTCTGCAAGTTGTTATTTTTCTATCCTGCCTTCCACTTTGTCTATTCTAGTGTTAAAAATACTGACTGGTAACTTTAAATTGCAATGACATATTTTTGCCCCTATTATAATCATAAAGAAACTCGAGAGGAATGATGAGATGAGGACTGTCAAGGAGGCTGTACACATACTCAGGATTTTAGGAACAGCTTCTCCATTATCAGATTTCTAAAATGACAATGAACCTCTTCCCATGAACATATCCTCACTGTTTTGCACTCTTTTTGCGCTACTTAATTAATTTTTGATTAATATATTTCTTACTGTAATGTACACGCTTTTATGTACTGCTGCCGCAAAATGACAAATTTCACAACATAGATCAGCGATATTAAACTTGATTCTGAACTCAACGTTGTCACACAACATATAAAAACACAAAATGCTGGCAGAACTCAGCAGGCCAGACAGCATCTATGGGAGAAGGTAACATACCACTGTCACACAACATACCAGCTTTACTATCCTGTATCATAATTTCAATCCATAGTGGCTGATCTAGATTCCAACTCCATATAGTATCATTTTCTCCGATGTTCAATGTCTTTTCATCAACTTAAATCTCTCAGTCTCTATCACAGATCTTCTCTTTGTTCTATCTGCCCCTACCACTTACTCTGCAACTGAAAACCTGCTTGCCTCATACTTTCACTGGTTCTGATCCAATGTCATTGACTATTTTTCCAGTGTCCGTGAGTCCTAGCAGCCTCACCATTTTCCATTTTAATGACTGAATTTAATGACAGAACTCATTCGGAGATAGCATTGCTGCTTAAAGCCCATTTAGACATATTACAGAAATACTGCGAAGATGTTCTTTTCTGGCCAAAAGCAGTTAATGCAGATTACGGTGCCAGGTGTAAACTGCACTTTTTGCATACCGCATGCATATCTAGCGTGTCCACACTGAGATCATAGGCTGTGAGGTTCATGCTCTCAAAGACATCCCTCAGAGTCTGCCCTTTTCCATTTTCCATGTGAATAATCTCGTCTGGGTTCTTCTTCATCGTACGCTTGATAAAGCGGAGTAGATGTTTCTGGTTCATGCAAGATGACGCATGAATGTGCGTATCAACCTGTTCATTTAAAACAAACAGACAGAAATCCTCATGAGATCATGAAACCATTTAAAATAAGGAGTCAGTTATATGTTAATTTTATCTGCAATACCCGAATACCTACAATTACTGAATAGAATACAGTATACTGCATTGCACTAATGACTGAGGAGTGAATATTGCATGCTCAGTGATTTGCACTGGGTATCAGAAACCTACAGTTTAATCTCTTAAAGAATGTTCATGTTTGTATTTATTTATTGAGATGCAGCATGGACTCGTCCCTTATGGCACTACCCAGCAACCCCAGATTCAATCCTAACCTAATCAGGGGACAATTTTGAATGACCAGTTAACATCTTTGGACAGTGGCAGGTAACTAGAGCACCCAGAGGGAAACCATGCAGTGATGGAGAGGTTTACAATGAACCTGGGTTGCCAGTACTGTGAAGCGTTGTGCTAACTACTATGCTACCATACCGCCCTTTTTGCTGAGATCATTGGATTAGGTATGTAAAAACAGAAAAAATGGTAAAAGCTTTTTCATTCTGCAATCCACACATTTGACTCAAAGATTTCACATGATTAATACAGATATACTACATAAACTCAACATGTCAGACAGCATCTTTGGGAAGAAAAGCAATAAAAAAAACCCTATGAGAAAGAGAAAAGCAAGCAGGTATATGCTGCAAAGATGGTGGGAGGATAGTTGGATGGGACAATGAGAATATCCACAGTCAAATGAGATTAGGACTGGCCAGTGCCTTAAGGACAATGCCCAACTCTGGTCTCAACCAAATCACTGATATTACCTTTGTCCTATACTATCCTCCTCCTTCTACCTTGTCTGCAAATTAAATCTAACATTTCTTCACTTTCCAGTTCTGACATAATCATTAACCTGAAATACTAACTCTGATTATCTTCCCAGATGTTGACAGACCTGCTGAGTGTAGCCGGCTGCTCCTCTCTGTACTTCATATGTCCAGATTGCAGTTTTTTTAAAAATTTATTTATTTAGAGATACAGCATTGATTAGGCCCTTCGAGCCACACTGCCCCATCAAACCCCGACTCAATCCTAGCCCAATCATGGTCATTGTAAATTGTCCCAATTAACCAACCAACAGGTAAGCCTTGGTCCATGGGAGGAAACTGGAGCACCCAGAGAAAGCCCACACATTCCACAGGGAAGATGTACAGATTCCTTACAGAATGACATCAGAATTGAATCCAAAACTCTGACAACCCAAGCTATAATGGATCACGCTAACTGCTACACTACCATCACATTAACAAGCATTCTTCTCCACACTCCATAGAGTTCACACTTATGAATGCTTAAATGAAATAGTACGTTTTTAATTATTTCTTTCTAATATTCTCCATTAATATTTTAACTAACTTTTGCACAGAATCTGAGGTATTCATGTTTTGAATTAGCATTTTCACTATCATATTGGGAAATTAAGACTAAAGATTGAATTTAGAATATTTGAACAAAAGAGCTATGAATTAAGCAAAAACTAAATGTTAAGGTCGGTTATAATGAGACAAGTTATTTGTTTAAAGTTGCAGTGAATTTACTCAGCTTGCACTGGGCTAATTAGGCATGGCATCTCTGATGAAATGTCCTCTCAAGAAATCATTGCATACTACATCTGCTATATTTAAAAATAAGTATTTTTACTTGTCTTTTACCTCTCTGCATAGAAGTAGCCTGCTAGTTAACTATACCCATAGTATGACAACTACTGTGAACCAGCCTTGCCACAATATTACCTGTGGATCATTTCCTCCATGCTAAATACAGTATTGACAAGATACATCTTTGGGGCTGAAATTCTGTGGTTATATTACCTAGGATGGAATTTACAATACAATGGGTGAGTGAATAAGAAAGATAGCAAGATGAGCGAGTGAAAATTAAGCTCTCGTATTCTTACTTTGCGAATATTGTAAAAATCCCTGTGAGGTACTTTCTTCTGTGCAGCCAGCTCTTTCATTTCATTCAACAAGACATGCATTTGGAACTTAGAGCTCAGGTACTGCAGCCGGCGATAGCAGAAGGATTTCCTGTTGAGATAGAGCTTGGTTAGCTGACCACACAATCAGCAACATGTTCTGTAACAATAAGCTAAATGTCATTAAAGTTATGCATTAGAAATAATGGTGCTAAAATTTAGATCTAATTTCAGTACACAAAAATTGCAATTACCACATTCTGACAGAACAAGAGAAAACTATAATTTTAAATGTAGATTTATTCTTTTTCGTATCTGTTGAATTTTCCCCTAGGCTATGTGTGAACAACAAGGGAGTGGAACAATTTGGGTAGCCTTACCAAGAGCTGACATGATGAGCCAAAGCCCTTTTTCCATAGTGAATCATTCGATTATTTTATCTGTACTTATACAAGTGTTGGATATCAATTTAGATGCCAGTTCCATCTGCTTTACACAATACACAATATTGACATCAGCCAGAAGCTAAATTTGTATTGCCTAGTAGGAATAAAAAGCAAAATGAGACAAATGTGTTTTGAATCATTACTTACACTGGTCCATTGATTATTAATGCCATTAAAACATTCATGTCAGCAGTGAACTCCTGAAGATTTGGACAAGGCAGATCCACTTCTGTAGACCTAAACAAACCAGATTGAAATTCAGACTCCAGGCTCACTTATTTTATAGTAAATATCCTCAGTATTTTTTCCAAAACATTGACAATAGTTTGAGGACCTAGTTTTAAATTACCATATCATGCATCAACCGATCTAGTTTAAAACTGCTAAACCATACACTGACCCAGCAGTTCAGCTTCCTGCTCTCTTACAGATTGTGATGCAATTTTGAGGAATGCTGGATGAAAGGGAAGGTGTATTCAAGACCCCTAGCTCTCCTGCTGACTATAACAAATACAGTATTCTTTCAATCCCTATTCTACCACAAATGAAAGCAAAGAGCTAAGCAATCTTCCTACAATTGTAAAGGTCATGAAGAACACACCTACAGCACTGTTGGTTTATGGATTGCTTTGCCCAATGAGACAATATACCGGCCTTAAAGGGAATGAATTGGACTAATTCCTGAGATTAAGTAGGTGAGAGTAACTAGGGCATTTGAAATCATGCTATAGGTGAAAGACTGAATAGACAAAGCCTATATTACCTGCAGTTTGTAAGAATGGGAGGCTATCTCCCTGAAATATAGGAACATTATGGTTATGCCAGGTAGTAGGGAACATTTCTCAGAATAACAGAAATAGAAATGAAGAACAATTTCCTGACTCTTTGGAATGTAATTCTGTGGGACTTGATTGAATGGATTGAAATTCCTTACCCCAATAGGACATAGATGCTCTACCATTTATTATATTTGAGATACAATTTTGGATACCAAACTTACCTAAGGATATAGGGTGGTGGAAGATAATGTGTGCTGAGTGAAAAGATTTTGGATGATTAAATGGTGGGTGGGGGGGGGAGCAAAAGAGTGGGAATGCTCCATCAGTAAGATGAAAGAGCTGACTTCCAGAAGGGTAAGATGATGGAACACATACCAGTCCTCAGAGGGATCAGAAGTGGAGAGAGTGAGCAGTTTCAAGTTCCTGGGTGTCAAGATCTCTGAGGATCTAACCTAGTCCCAACATACTGATGTTTTATAAAAAAAAAGCAAGACAGCCGTTATACATTATTAGGAGTTAGAAGAGATTTGGTATGTCAACAAATACACTTAAAAACTTCTATAGATGTACCATTGAGAGCATTCTGACAGGCTGCATCACTGTCTGGTATGGAGGGGCTACCGCACAGGACTGAAAGAAGCTGCAGAGGGTTGTAAAATCAGTCAGCTCCATCTTGGGTACCAGCCTACAAAGTACCCAGAACATCTTCAAGGCGCGGTGTCTCAGAAAGGCAGCGTCCATTATTATCAGTTATTAAGGACCTCCAGCACCCAGGGCATGTACTTTTCTCACTGTTACCATCAGGTAGGAGGTACAGAAACCTGAAGGTACACACTCAGCGATTCAGGAACAGCTTCTTCGCCTCTGCCCTCCAATTCCTAAATGGACATTGAACCCTTGGACACTACATCACTTTTTAAAAAAAATATACAGTATTTCTGTTTTTTGCACAATGTTTAATCTATTCAATATACGTATAATGTATAAAGTATACTGAGTAAGATTTACTTACTTATTTCTTCCTTCTATGTTATGTATTGCATTGAACTGCTGCTAAGTTAACTAATTTTACGTTACATGCCAGTGATAATAAACCTGATTCTGATGAACATCCCCACACTCAATGAATGCTCAGCAGGTGAATTCCAAAGAAATGGCTGAGGCATTTGCAACAATATTCAAGCAGATGTGTAGAGTGGATAATAATCCATCTCTGCCTTCTTTTAAGATCGCTGGCACCACAAAAACCAACTCAAAATGTGCAACACAATATAAAACAGCTGAGAACACTGGACATAGCTGAGTCTGTTGGACCAGTCAGCATCATAGACGTAGTACTAAAGATCTGCAGTGTAGAACTAGCTGTACCATTGATCAAACTGTTCTAGTACACTGGCATCTAATGATGGATTCAGCTTTCCTGTGATAACGCTCCGTGTAGATGTGCTCAATGGTGGGGAGGGCTTTACCCATGAAGGATTGGGTCATATCCATTACTTTTTGTAGGATTGTCCATTCAAGGGCATTGGTGTTTCCACACCAGGCTGTGATGCAGCAAGTCAATATATTCTCCATGACACATACAGAGAAGTTTGTCAAAGTTCAGATGTCATACCAAATCTTCACAAATTCCTAGGAAGTAGAGTCATGCTTTCTTTGTAATTGCACTTATGAACTGGGCTCAGGACAGATCCTTTGAAATAACACGTAGGAATTTTAAGTTGCTGACTCCACAATTTTTCCTCTCTTCAATGAAGTCTAGCTCATGGACCTCTGATTTACTTCATCTGAAGTCAAAAACTGCTCATTGGTCTTGCTCATTGGACACTGAGTGAGAGGTTATTGTTCTGGCACCACTCAGCCAGAATTTCAATTTCCCTCCTTTGATTTGTTACCTCTGATTCAGCCTATGACATAGGTATCATCAGCAAACTTGAATATGACATTGGAGCGGTCTCATATCACTAACAGTAAATGTACAGTACATGGCAGCCTTGCCAGTATTATCACAATCCTGAAGGATAGCTGTAAAGAAATACAGCATGACAACATCTGTGTACATCAATATTAGGTAAAATGATAAAACAGCCTGCTATAAACTACCTCACAAATCAGTATTTTATAGGAATGAAAATACATGCAACTATACCACACACACACATATTTTAAAAAATAATTTCAAAAGTTGTAATTACTTGTCCATTATATTTGGTTTGGAATATACATGGGTGACCCCATCAATCATTTTGCAGCCAAATCCTATATCTTCTGGCATTAAGTTTGGGTCACAATTATTGTAGGGATGCTCCTCAGAAAATGGTGAGTGGATAGACGACTCTGCAAGGCAAATAAATCGAAAAGCAAGTTCTCAGTTTTTAACTTGGTACAATGTTACCCTGTACATTATTAAGAAAGTTATCATGTGACCCCCAGCAGATCCTTAGGTGTATTGGATACTCACACAAATGACATATTTTACTCGATGTTTCAATGTGCTTGTGATAAATAAAACTGAATTTGATCTAATGGCATTTTAATGGTGCAGTTGGTGAATGGGAATAATTGCATAACTAATGAATCATAGAGAGGATTTTGCTGGTTACTAATTATCATGACGTTGCATCTCCAATTCACAAGCAGGAATTTTTCCTGGTATCAAATGGCAAAATGAAAAAGTCAAATAACTGACACGTTTTGGAAGTATCATTCACAGACACATCCAATGGAATCTTATCACCAATGAAACTAATTACATATTAAACATGTCACATTTTGATTAAACTGCCTTTCAAGTTGCAAGTGGTATGGGCCCTGTAGAAAACACCCATGTTTAATCATTTATTCAACTTACAAAAACTCCTTTCTGTAAGTTGAATCCAGAAGTTAAAAATCACTTGCATATTCTAACAGTATTAACATGTGTCACTGCTTTCACTTGCAAAAGAAGCAAAAGATATGTGGATTACAGATGGAAATTGATTCAATTCATTTTAGCAAGTGAACACATGAGATTTTTTTGTATTAAAGGAATATGGAACTATTTATCACTGTATAGATTAAAATGAGTGCTTTCGAATTCTATTGACGCCTTTTGATTTGACCAATGAACAACAGTATTTCTTGAAATAAACACATTTGATTTGTATTCCAATTATACACCATGTGCAGGGTCCTCTTACATATACAAAATAGTTATTTTCATGTCCAATAATACACACAGGTTACTTTTAATAGACTGCTGACAGCAATACAACTTGTCACTTGATTTTTCCAAATGAGCTACACAGTTAATGACTTTGTTTTGTCTGACCTCACCTGGTGAAATGGGTGCTTCTGGCATTTCATCATACAAATTTATGTGACATTGCCCGTCTCCCAGCTGCTCTAGGAACCTTTTAGTTGTCTTAAAAAAGCCCTGTAAGGATAAAGCCATGTACTTTTCTCGGATAAAAAGACTTTTGACAACACACTTAGCAGCATCTAGAAGATCCGTGAAGGGGACCTGTGGTAAAGAACAATAAATTTAGAAACCACAATTACTTATTTGTGAGTGAAGCTCCCAATAGAATATATTAAATTAATGGTTTCTTGACTTGTAGTGAAAAAGATCAAAATATCGAGAGAAACACCTAAAAGTGGTGAGACTCAAAATAAGCTTTTCAAGCCTCACAGTATCCTATTAATAAAAAGCTGCAACATTGAAAACATCAAGGTACTGAATTTCATTGTTCACATGATATTTCCTGATATTCAAAGACAATTTTATTTTAGATTTGATTCAGATGATTACAATGGTGAAGATACTTCTCCATGTGGCAGTCATTATTTTAATCCCACCTCCTCCTAACATTCCCAACTATACTGACTACCTAATGTGACAATTCATACAATGGCTCAACTGCAAGGTGAAGTGTGATTATTATAAACCACTTCAAATATTCAAACATGATTAATAATAGGTCGCCTACATATAAATAATCAGCAGCTGAAATTAATACAGCAAGAACGTCAATGAAAAGCATTTCTGAAATGACATCCATTATACAGATAAAGCAGTGGAATAGTCCAGCGCACTGAAGCATCAAAACTATACTTTTAGCTTCTTCTCCCTGAGGAGAGAAAAATGAGGATGGAGGGGAGGTAAAGTAACTCAGCTTTCCTTTGTTAATGGAAAACTTAAAAAAAATAGGATATACAAATTCTTTGATTAAAGCAAATATAAAGAAATGTCAATAATGTGACTAGTTCAGGGGGAAGAATCAGATTTCATAAAAAAAGTTTACTGAAGTTTTTAAAGCAAACATGTCGCTTTACAGAATGAAAGATCAAAGAAGCTAATCCCACTCCATTTTGTCAGTAAAATGAACATGAAATGTTGTCATACCCCGCACTTCTCTTCTCCTGATATGCTAACCCGCTGAAATTCCTGGAGAAGATCATGCTCCTGCTCCTCTGGGTGTGTCTCTGCTGCAGAATCAATTTGATCTTTGTAATATCTGAGGAAAAGGTCCAGAAGAGTGGTCACAACACATTCTACCCAAGTTCATTGCAAGGTAGATCCTGAAGTATATTCACTTGCAAAAATAATTCAGTGCTAGAAGAAATGAGTTACTGGATTATGTTATGCCAGTGATGGGAATTGACAATCACTTAAACTTTACCTGTTAAAGTAAACACCAGAAGATAGCTTGTTATAAACATTAAAACTCACAAAACTAAAACAAACATAAATTGTAAACAACCAGTTTGATAAACACATTCTATATAGACCCAAGAGCATTCATTACTTTCTCTCAAAGAAGTGAGAATCTGCATTTTAAACACTTCAATTTTAGCATACATGTCATGTAAAAGAATTTCCTCAAAACTATTTCATCAGCTTGATATTCCCCTTGGCTTGATAAACGGGTGTTTTCCACTGCTGCATAGTCAGATCCTCCTGGTTTACTGACTCCAACATACTCATTAAAAAAAAGCACCAGCTACAATTTCCCTAATAACTAATGTTCAGAAATAAACACATGATCCAAATGGTCTGTGTTAATTTTTATACTGCACTGAAGTGTCTTCGCACTCCAAATACCCCTCACTGTTACAGCTTTCATACCATTTCCATTCTTACATGAGTGTGCAGTCAGTTCTAATGCATCAACATCAACCACCTCAAGCATTCAAAGTGTCAGTGAGCTTTCACCACTTTATATAAATGCATCTTCACTCAAAATTCATTTTCCCCTCTATTTGTGCTCCCTTGCAGACACTGGCTACTTAACCAAACCAAAAAGGATTGGGTTGTGTTAAGTGTACAGAGCAATAATGTGTCAGTGCTTAGGTTGTTCAGGATTGGTTCAGTATTTCAGCCAGATCAAATAGATTTTTCATGATTTGCATGTTATCCACTTTTTTTTAAAATCAATATTTGCCAAGTATAACAAAATCAGTACAGACAGTGTTTTCAACTATTGCATCCTCCAAGACTTTATTTTAACATTCAAGATTATATCAATACCTTCAATTTCATCGAGGTTCCTTTTTTGAAGTAGTGAAATCATTTCATTTTCACCCCCAGGTATTCCCGAATATGTGGCTTCCCCTGATTAGCCAATAGCCCAACTAACCAGAATCTACTGTATTATATTTAAGGTTATGACTGGGTTAAGTCAAGTCGGAAAAGAAAATAAGCCAATGTTCAGATTGGCCATGACTGGGATGGGCAAGATCAGGTTTATGATTTTTAAAAATTTTTTTTTACACGGAAATGGATCTTTTGTTTTCTGTATTATATTGTATATTTAATTGGGACCTATTTCCCCATGTCCACATTGTCTAATGGCTGTGTATTTTCAAAGAGATCTTTTGATCTTCTGCTCTTCAGAGGAAAATAATCTATGCCTGTTCACTCATCCCTGGGTTTCATTAACTCCTCTGTTGATAAATGATCATTCAGTCATGATCTAATTAGCCAGTGAAATAGACTTAAAACAGTAATGGATTATTACTGTTCCTATTCTTAGAAAAAAGAAGCTTCACAGACAGAAAATGTCTTCAACTTGTGTACTAATTACTCAGTACTTCATTTAAATCAGCACAGCATTTAGATTTGATTGCTGGACAGCAATTGCAACTAAGCTCGTCTGAAAAGATTCCGAAATCTCTACAAATCTAAGATCACCATCTCAGAAAAATTGCAATGATATTCATCTGTTCTCACTGGCTTTTAGGATGATGTTTCCCTTGTAATACTACTCAAATAAACAAAGACTTATTGAGTACTTTCTTTCTGTGAATTGAACTTACTTTATTTCACAAATCCTTCACATAAATGAGCAAAAATCTTTATGTTACGTCTCCATCTAAATGTGCAATCGTAATAATTTATAATAAATAGAACAGTCAATGTAATATAGACTACACTCAAATCAGTCTGATGTTCTGGTGGAAGAAGTTGTCCCAGAGCCTGTTGGTCCTGGCTTTTATGCTGAGGTACTATTTCCCGGATGATAGCAGCTGGAATAGATTGTGGTTGGGGTGACTCGGGTCCCCAATGATCCTATGGGCCCTTTTTAAACACCTGTCCTTGTAAATGCCCCGAATCATGGGAAGTTCACAACTATAGATGTGCTGGGCTGTCCGCACCACTCTCTGCCGAGTGATGCGACTAACGGAGATACAGTTCCCATGCCAGGCAGTGATGCAGCCAGTCAGGATGCTCTCAGCTGTGCCCCTGTAGAAAGTTCTTAGGATTTGGGGGCCCATACCAAACTTCCTCAACTGCCTGAGGTGAAAAAGGCACTGATGTGCACTTTTCATCACACAGCTGGTGTGTGCAGACCACATGAGGTCCTCAGTGATGTGGATGCTGAAGAACATAAAGCTGTTTACCCTCTCAACCCCAGGTCCAATTGATGTCAATATTGGTTAGCCCGCTTCCATTCCTCCTGTAATCCACAACCAGCTCCTTTGTTGTTGCAACACCGAGGCAGAGGTTGTTTTCTTGACAGCACTGTGTCAGAGAGATTACTTCTTCCCTGTAGGCCACCACGTTATAGTTTGAGATAAGGCCAATCAATGTAGCATCATTGGCAAATTTAATTAGCTGATTAGAGCTGTGGGTAGTGACACAGTCATGGGTATACAGGGAGTAAAGGAGGGGACAGTACACAGCACTGAGGGGCTCCTGTATTGAGAGTCAGAGGTGTGGAGGTGAGGGAGCCCACTCTTACCACCTGCCAGTGATCTGACAGGAAGTCCAGGATCCAGTTGCACAAGGCAGGGTCAAGGCTGAGGTCTCTGAGCTTCTTATCAAGCCTGGATTGAACTATAGACAATAGGTGCAGAAGTAGACCATTTGGCCCTTCGAGCCTGCACTGGCATTCTGAGATCATGGCTGATCATCTACTATCAGTATCAATATACTATCCTGCCTTGTCCCCATATTCCTTGATTCCCCTATCCATAAGATACCTATCTAGCTCCTTCTTGAAAGCATCCAGAGAATTGGCCTCCACTGCCTTCCAAGGCAGTGCATTCCACACCCCCACAACTCTCTGGGAGAAGAAGTTTTTCCTTAACTCTGTCCTAAATGACCTACCCTTTATTCTCAAACCATGCCCTCTGGTACTGGACTCTCCCAGCATCTGGAACATATTTCCTGCCTCTATCTTGTCTAATCCCTTAATAATCTTATACGTTGCAATCAGATCCGCTCTCAATCTCCTTAATTCCAGCGTGTACAAGCCCAATCTCTCTAACCCCTCTGCGTAAGACAGTCTGGACATCCCAGGAATTAACCTCGTGAATCTACTCTGCATTTCCTCTATAGCCAGGATGTCCTTCCTTAACCCTGGAGACCAAAACTGTACACAATATTCCAGGTGTGGTCTCACCAGGGCCCTGTACAAATTCAAAAGAATATCCTTGCTCCTGTACTCAATTTCCTTTGTAATAAAGGCCAACATTCTATTAGCCCTCTTCACTGCTTGCTGCACTTGCTCATTCACCTTCTATGACTGATGAACAAGGACTCCTGGATCTCTTTGTATTTCTCCCTTACCTAACTCTACACCGTTCAGGTAATAATCTGCCTTCCTGTTTTTACTCCCAAAGTGGATAACCTCACACTTATTCACATTAAACGTCATCTGCCAAGTATCTGCCCACTCGCTCAGCCTATCCAAGTCACCCTGAATTCTCCTAACATCCTCATCACATGTCACACTACCACCCAGCTTAGTATCATCAGCAAATGTTATCCTCAATGCCTTCATCTAAATCGTTTATGTAATTCGTAAACAGCTGTGGTCCCAATACCGAGCCCTGTGGCACCCCACTAGTCACCACCTGCCATTCCGAGAAACACCCATCCACCGTTACCCTTTGCTTTCTATCTGCCAACCAGTTTTCTATCCGCCAACCAGTTTTCTATCCATGTCAATACCTTCCCCCCAATGTCATGAGCTCTGATTTTACCCACCAACCTCCTATGTGGGACCTTATCAAATGCCTTCTGAAAATTGAGGTATACTACATCCACTGGATCTCCCTTGTCTGACTTCCTGGTTACATCCTCAAAAAACTCCAATAGATTAGTCAAGCATGATTTGCCCTTGGTAAATCCCTGCTGGCTTGGCCCAATCCTATCACTGCTATCTAGGTATGCCACTATTTCATCTTTAATAATGGACTCTAGCATCGTCTCCACTACTGATGTTAGGCTGACAGGACGATAGTTCTCTGTTTTCTCCCTCCCTCCTTTCTTAAAAAGTGGGATAACATTAGCCATTCTCCAATCCTCAGGAACTGATCCTGAATCTAAGGAACATTGGAAAATGATTACCAATGCATCTGCAATTTCCAGAGCCAGCTCCTTTAGTACCCTAGGATGCACATCATCTGGACCTGGGGATTTGTCAGCCTTCGGTCCCATCAGTCTACTCATCACCATTTCCTTCCTAATGTCAATCTGTTTCATTTCCTCTGTTACCCTATGTCCTTGGCCCATCCATACATCTGGGAGATTGCTTGTGTCTTCTCTAGTGAAGACAGATCTAAAGTACTTATTAAATTCTTCTGCCATTTCTCTGTTTCCCATAACAATTTCACCCAATTCATTCTTCAAGGGCCCAACATTGTCCTTAACTATCTTCTTTCTCTTCACATACCTAAAAAAGCTTTTGCTATCCTCCTTTATATTCCTGGCTAGCTTGCGTTCGTACCTCATTTTTTCTCCCCGTATTGCCTTTTTAATTAAGTTCTGTTGTTCCTTAAAAACTTCCCAATCATCTGTCCTCCCACTCACCTTAGCTCTGTCATACTTCCTTTTTTTAATGCTATGCAATCTCTGACTTCCTTTGTCAACCACTGTGGCCCCTTTCCCCCCTTTGAATCCTTCCTTCTCCGGGGGATGAACTGATTTTGCACCTTGTGCATTATTCCCAAGAATACCTGCCATTGCTGTTCCACTGTCTTTTCTGCTAGGATATCCGTCCAGTTAACTTTGGCCAGCTCCTCCCTCATGGCTCCATAGTCTCCCCTGTTCAACTGCAACACTGATACCTCCAATCTGCCCTTATCCTTCTCAAATTGCAGATAAAAACTTATCATATTATGGTCACTTCCTCCTAATGGCTACTTTACTTCAAGATCGCTTATCAAATCCTGTTCATTACACAAGACTAAATCCAGAATAGCCTTGTCCCTGGTCGGCTCCCGTACAAGCTGTTCCAAGAATGCATCCTGTAGGCACTCTACAAACTCCCTATCCTGGGGTCCAGCACCAACCTGATTCTCCCAGTTCACCTGCATGTTGAAATCCCCCATAACTACTGCGACATTACCTTTGCCACATGCCAATGTTAACTCCCTGTTCAACTTGCACCCAATATCCATGCTACTGTTTGGTGGCCCGTAGACAACACCCATTAGGGTCTTTTTGCCCTTACTGTTCCTCAGTTCTATCCACACAGACTCTACTTCTCCTGACCCTATGTCCCCCCCCCCTGCAAAGGACTGAATCTCATTCCTCACCAACAGGGCCACCCCACCCCCTCTGCCCACATTTCTGTCCTACGATAGCACGTATACCCTTGTACATTCATTTCCCAGGTCTGATCTCCCTGCAGCCATGTCGCCGTTATCTCAACAACATCATAGTTACCCATTCACACCTGAGCTTCAAGCTCATCTGCCTTATTTCTGACACTTCGTGCATTCAGATATAGAATTTTTAGCCCATTTCTCCTCTCTCTGCTTAAATCACTGCCTATTGTGCTTAACCCAGCTCCCCGAACTCCCATCGGGCTATACACCCCTTGAATTTTGTTGTCCTTCCTAAATTTATTATTCTTTCTGCACATTTAACTCCATGTTTCATCAGACCATCCCTCTGTACATGTGTCCTCCTTATCACTTGTTCCTCCTCACCTTCCTCTACTACACACTTAATATTCCAGAACCATGTAGTCCCCACCTGTCCTTTATTCTTCATCTCGCTATCCTCTCTCGCATTTTGGATCCCTGCCCCCTGCAAATTTAGTTTAACCCCCCGCCCCCACCCGAGAGTGTTGATATAGTGTTGAATGCCGAATTGTAGTCCAAGAACAGAATTCTCACATAAGCATCCTTCTTCTCCAGGTGTGCAAGGATGGTATGCAGAGCAGTGGCTATTGCGTCATCTGTCAATCAATTCTGTCGGTAGGCGAATTGTAGGGGGTCCAGTGTGGGTGGTAGCAAACTGCAGATGCAATCCCTGACCAGCCGCTCAAAGCATTTGATTATTATTAAGGTGAATGCGACAGGACCCCAGTTGTTCAGGCATGTTACCTTGGTCTTTTTTGGAACAGGGACAATAGTGGATAATTTGAAGCAGGAGGGCACTCTACACTGGGAGAAGGGGAGATTAAAAATATCAGTAAACACACCTGCCAGTAGTGCTGAGCACATCCTGTGTACTTGCCCTGGGATGCCATCTGGTCCCGCAGTCTTGCAACTATCCACTAGTTGGGAACACCTGCTTACTTCAGCCTCAGAGATGACCAGGTTGCAGGTTGTAGCGGTGGCTGTCAAAGGCTCAGAGTTAGCAACATCGAACCAAGCATAAAAGTCATTGAGCTCATCTGGGAGAGAGGCCGTGATGTTGGTGGCGCCACAACGTTTGGCTTTGAAGTCTGCGATGGTGTGCAGCCCTCACCACAAGTCATGTGTGCTACTTGTTGTGAATTTTGACTCAATCTTCTCCTTATATCATTGTTTTGCAGACTTGATAGCTTTGCGCAGATCATAGATGCTTTTCTTGAGCTCTAGCTGATCACCTGCGATGTAAGCTCGATGTCATGCTGTAAGTGCTGCTCGCACAGAACTACTGATCCAGGGTTTCTGGTTTGGGAAGACCCTGATCGACTTCTGAGGTACAATATTATTGATGCACTTCCAGATGAAGCATGTGCCTCCATCAGTGAACTCAGAGACATCCTCATCATGGAAGACATTCCAGTTGACGTCATCAAAGCAGTCCTGCAGCATGGAGGCCAATTGGTCAGACCAACAGTGGATGATTTTAACTCTGGCCACCTCTTGTTTCAGCTTCTGTCTGTACATTGAATAAAGCAGGATTGAAGAGTGATCTGATTTTCCAAAAGCTGGACAAAGGAGAGCTTTGTAAGCGTTACGGAAGGGAGTGTAACTTATCTCCACGAGTGCTCACCTAGATGTGCTGACAAAACTTTGGAGAGACTTTCGTCAGCGATGCTCCATTAGCCATTGGCGACGATGAAGGCAGACTCTGAGTGTGCAGTCTCCAGTGTGTTGATGGTCTCGTACAATTCCTTGAGAGCCAGATCAGTATCAGCCTGCAGCGGAATGTACACCGCTATGATGATAACAGTCGTGAACTCCCGAGGTTGTCAGTAAGGTTTACACAGTAACACCGCAAGTATTCCAGGTCTGGGGACAAAGGGATTTGACAGCATGCACATTCTGTGGGTCTCACCAAGCACTGTTGACCATGAGGCATATTCCTCCTCTTTTACTCTTCCCAGTGAGGTTTCTCTACCTGTCTGCCCGAACAGGGAGAACCCAGAGGGCTCGATGGTGTGATCCAGTATCGCCTCCGTCAGCCAGGTCTCCACGAAGCACAAAACATTGCGTTCCTTTGTTTCCTGCTGATAGGAGAGTCTGGCTCTCAGTTCACAAAGCTTGTTATCCAGGGAGTGAACATTAGCCAAGAGTATCCTAAGGAGTGGCAGCCAATTTGCACACTGTCTCAGCCTCATCAGGATGCCAGCCCTTCTCCCTCATCTGCAGTTCTCTCAATTCCTACTGTTAGTGCTGATCTGGCTGTGGAAATATTGCTATGACAAAGCCATTCCCAATTTTCAACAATATCCAGAAATCATCACATGCTGTGTTATATGATGTGGACAACAATGGTCTTTGACCATGATTGATCTTGACAATTTTTTTTCTACTGAGGTTGTTTGCCATTGCCTTCTTCTGGGCAGTGTCTTTACAAGACAGGTGATCCCAGCCATTAACAATACACTTTAGAGATTGTCTGCCTGGCATCAGTGGTCGCATAACCATGACTTGTGATATGCGTCTTGCTGCTCATACAGCCATCAACCACCCGATCCTATGGCTTCACGTGACCCTGATTGGAGAGGGGGTGGGGGGCTAAGTAGGTGCTGCACCTTGCCCGAGGGTGACCTGCAGGCTAGCCAAAGGAAGGAGCACCTTACACCTCCTTTGGTAGGGACGCATCTCCACCCTACCACCCAATCCAAACATAAAATCTTTAAAACAAAACTGGTTGATGGTAGGGGCAGGTACATTAGGGCCTTCTATGATATGCATGATTACGTGAATTTGAGGGTTATGGACATTGTATAGGCATAACGAATAGTTTAGTTGGTCATTTGATTACTAATTTATTTGGTTCAGCACAACACAATGGGATAAAGAGCCTGTTCCTGTGCTGTACTGTTCCATGCTCGTTCTATGAGTGCAGTAGATCAAGAACTCAGAGATGGATTCTAGTGTTGTCCAACCCAAGTCCACCAAATAGTACCATGGAGTTAGCTAGTGGGTTTCCTTGCACTTGTCTATTCTAGAAGTGTTAACCTCAGTTGTGCTGCTAAATAGAAGGCATTGTGCAAAGACTAAGAATGGCATGCAAATTCAGACCAATGCACAGTAAATGACCCATAACTGTGTATGGTAAATTTGCCAGGATAGGTCTCTAAAACACTTTTGGTAGTTAGAAACTTTATATGGCAAGATGGAAGTTGCAGTTGTTAACGGCTCCACTACAGCTTGTTTTTTTCCCTGAAGATTATGGAAGTCTCAGACACTCTAACAATAACAGGCATTGTCGCCATTGTCCATTACTTTTACAAAGAATACAACTAATAAACAAAACTATGACTGAGATTCCCAATGGCGCATTACATCAACTAAAACACACAATTTTCCTTTCCCCCCACCCCCTAAATGTTCTAATCTACCATTTAGAGAAACAAATTATCAAAGCTCAAGTCAAGTTTTCAAAACCAAGCACAGCAGAATTACTTTTCATTTTAGCTGATCGAAAATAAAATACAGAAAAAACATGACTGACAGAATTTCATTACTTTAAAGAACAATTAATTTTAGCTTGAACTGAGATTATTAATCTGCCTTTCTGCCACTGGGTACCTTGATTAAATGTGAACAGGCAGATGAAAGGTCAAAGCACCCTCTAGAGTAGACGTTCATGTAAATCAACACCTGGGAAAGGTCAAAAAGAAACAGAAAGCAGAGATCATGCATGTCAGTTCTGTAGCTACGACTGGTACCACGCAAAGGAAGCACTCCATGTCCGCGGAGTGCAGGATGACTCACTGTAGATCTGCAGCGCTGTCAATTTTCATGAAGTCCTGTTTGGCTCTGAGTAAAATTTCTGGTTCTAGTCTGGGGATGGCAGGCAGAAGGAAGGCAAAGATGCAAGGAGAGAAAGGGGAAATGGAAAACAGAGAAAACAAGCCAGTTAATCCACGTGTGAGCAAACATATTCTAACTGCAGTTCACAAGCTGCGCCAAATCACATTTTCACAATTTAATGCAGTTTTGAATACACCCCTTCAAACTTCTTGGCTAATATCAGAGTGCCATATACATTTGTACATTCTTAAGTTATTCCATTGTGTAGATTTCAAAATATTTCTCATTTACACTTAGTTGTTTGCACTGTTCTCAGTACAAATTAAATTGACAAACAGACAGCCAGGGATTATTTCCCCAGGGTGAAAATGACTTGTATGAGGGTGCATAATTTTAAGGTGATTGGGGACAAGTACAAAAGGGATATCACAGTCAAATGTTTTCTGTACGCAGAGAGTAGTAGTTGTTGAACACGCTGCTGGGGGTACTAATAGAGGCAGTTACATTGGGGACATTTAAGAAACTCTTAGACAGGCATATGGATGAATGAAAAAACGGAGGGTTATGTTTGGAGGGGGAAAGAAAGGTTAGACTATTCTTAAAAAGTAGGTTATAAGGCCGGCACCATATCATGAGTCAAAGGCCCTATACCGTTCTATCTTCTATAACATTGGGAAGTCCTTCAGCATAGGCAAAACTACTCACAATCTTGTTCAGATTATCAGCATTTCATCAATATTAATCTTAACTTTTGACAGCTATTTAAAGAAACAACCAAAAAATGAAAATAAGTCATGAAAAAAAAACATTATAAAGCACATGGGATTGTCAATTCCACTTGCCATTGATTAACAGTTACTGTGAGAGCACTTGAAGCTTTACAACAGAAATGCATAGTAACCAGAATGGTGGCAACAAAGTGCTGAACTAAGATAAACTTGAGCAGATTTTTCAGACGTTTAAGATAAAATATTACTTATTTATGCTAAAATAGGATCTTTGGACATAGCTTACAGTTAAATACACAAGCACTGTTAAAGATGAAAACGTTTGAGAGTCTTTATTCCAGTCCTTCCTCTGCATCTTTTTTTTAAAAAAAAGTTTGCTCACTACCATTTCTTCATGTGCAGCAGCAGGTGAATATTTGACACCACCACTTCAGTTTCTCTGGAGGCAGAGCACCATGTTTTACTTCAGCACTCTAACTAGCTTTACCTAAAGAGAACTGGTCAAATTATCCAAATTGAAATAGGCATACTTGAGGATCAGGCAAATTTCAAATTCCTGCACCAAGTTCCACTTACAATAACACTTCACAAGAAAATGCAGCTTCTAATGAAGTGAGAGTGTGCAATGGATGTATGGATGAGCAGAACATTTCATGCTTGCCCGTTTACTTCTTATTCCTTAGCTCAAGCATAACAATTATACCTCTTTTTCAAGATCAATTTCATTTGATCACATTTGTTATGACTAATGGATAGGGTTTACGGATCACTTGTTTGGCAGATGACAAACAGCAAGAATTAATGATGTCTAAATTACTTGTAATGCTTAACTGCAACGCACTTCAGCTTGTCCAATATAAGCAAGTATTTGCACAGCAATTATTTGTATTTTCAGCATTCATGCCTGTGGTGAAACTTCTATTTGATTTATTACACAAAGGTTGACAAGTGCACAAGTATCATAATCAGCCAACTCTTCGAAACAGAGAGGTCATCATGAAATAAAATTGACCAGTGCTTGGAAATGTAGTAATATAGGATTTTGTTAGCTTTTCTCTGCCATTTGCTAATGATAACAACTGTCCTTTGTTAATATCATATCTTAAATTCATAATTAACAGCAATGTTCTTTAAGAAATTCTGTAACTCTTCAAGAACTTGATGTTTTATTCAGAGGCAATGTGAACACTCAATGTGAAATAATATAATTGAAAATAACAAAAAAATTCCACAATAGTACAAGAAAACATATAATAGGCAGCCTTCAGCTATTAACTCCAGCCTACTGATAAAATGTCCATTCAGACCAAGTGCCTGGAACAACAAAGTCTATCAAATAGTTCCTAATCAATGCAAAATGAACTTATAGCCAAAAAAATACAAAGTGAAATATTCCTCCACTTTGGCTTACTGAACTGCTGCAGAGCCTCAAGATAACCTACTTCTCACTACGATATTCTCCTTCATGTTTTCTTGCAGAGTGAACTAAAGTCAAGTACTATGAAACCTTAACTACCTCACATCCTGGCTGATCTGACGTTCCAATCGTTGTCGTCTCTCCTCCAGTTGTTCAATGGGACTCTCTTCTGGAAATTCATAGGGAGCAGTCCTCATGTCACTTTCAGTTAAAGACCGCGTGAACAGCTCCTGATGTCATAAATAAAAAAAGCAAATGAGGGTTCAAATAAACTCTCATGTCGCACATTAAATATTTGGAATTACTGGCATATTTCATGTGATACAAGAATAATTCATTAAAACATCAATTCAAATCCAATAGAAGAACATGACTAAATTTTCTGCAGATCTGGCCTTTTCAGAATTTCATCAGTGAATTTATCAATAAGAAAATACTTTAGGCATAAACACAAGAGATTCTGCAGATGCTGGGAATTCAGAGTAATACACAGTAAATGCTGGAGGAACTCTGCAGATCAGGCAGCATCAATGGAAATGAATAAACAGTCGATGTTTTAGGCTGAGACCCTTCATTAGGACTCACACACTTTGTGCGCAGTATTTCTGGCACAGTGGGCTAGACAACAGTTTTGTTAAATTGATAAATCTAAAGGTAAGATGCTGCAAATGAACACTGATAGAAGTTTGTAAAACTATGAGAGGCATGGATAGGGAAGACAGAGGCTCTTCCCCCCCGACCCAAGGTAGAAATGTGAAATAATAGAGGGCATACTTACTAGGTGAAATGGGGGAAGTTTAATGGGAATGTGCAGGACAAGTTTTTAAATTATGTATAGATTGCAATAGGTGCCTGGAATGTGCTGCCATGGGTGGTAGTGGAGGCAGATATGACAGTGGCGTCCAAGAAGCTTTTATAAAGGCACATGAATATAACAGTTCATGAACACTACTGCATTTTCCTTGTTTTCACTACTTATTTATTTCATAATTTATGGCAATTTTATCCTTGCATAGTTATGTTGCACAAAACAACAAATTTCATGTTAGCTAATACATTGATAATAAACCTGTGTGCAGGCGGAAGGGAATTTAAGCATGGAAACATAGAAATCTACAGCACATTACAGGCCCTTCAGCCCACAATGTTGTACAGACCATGTAACCTACTCTAGAAACTGCATAGAATTTCCTTACACTTAGCCCTCTATTTTTCTAAACATCATGTACCTATCTAAGAGTCTCTTAAAAGACCCTATTGTATCCGCCTCTACCATCATCACTGGCAGTGCATTCCATATACCCACCACTCTGTGTGTGAAAAGCTTACCTCTGACATCCTGGAGGAACTCAGCAGGTTGGGCAGCATCCATGTAAATGAACAGTCAACATTTCGGGCCAAGACCCTTCGTCAGGACCCAGCAGATTCGTTTCCACGGATGCTGCCCGACCTGCTGATGTCGTGCGTGTTGCTTTGACCCAGCATCTGCAGTGTATTTTGTGTTTACCTCTGACATCCACCTTGTACCTACTTCTGAGCACCTTAAAACTATGCCCCCTTGTGTTAGTCATTTCAGTCCTGAGAAAAAAGCCTCTGGCTATCCACATGATCAATGCCTCTCATCATCTTATACTCTTCTAACAGGTCACTTCTCATCCTCCATTGCTCCAGAGAGAAATGGCCAAGTTTACTCAACCTATTCTCATAAGGCATGCTGTCAAATCCAGGCAACATTCTTGTAAATCTCCTCTGCACTCTCTCTATAGTAACCAAATCCCTCTTGTAATGAAGTGACCAGAACTGAACACAGTACTCCAAGTGGGGTCCAACTAAGGTCTTATATAACTGTAACATTACTTCACAGCTCTTGAACTCTATTCTATGGTTGACAAAGGCCAACACACCATATGCCTTCTTAACAACACTGTCAACCTGTGCCGTAGCTCTGAGTGCCCTATGGACACAGATCCCAAGATCTCACTGATTCTTCACACTTCTTCACACTTACAATTAATATATTCTGTCTTCAAATTTGATCCACCAAAATGAACCACTTCACACTTAGCTGGGTTAAATTATCTGGAATTGTTTAATATTCTATCATGCTTAGCACAGACCATGAAGCTGAAGGGCCTGTTCCTGTTCTATATGTTTTATGTCACGCCTGGTTTGAGAAGATTAGAACAAAAAATGAAACTGAATAAAGAGTGATTAAGCAAACTCCCCCCCCCCAAATATATCAGAGGACAATGGGAAGATTACTGAAGATAAGATTTTTATTTTACATATAGAGATAAAAACAAATTCTGGCCCTCCAAGCCACACTGCCAGCAACCCTGATTTAACTGTGGCCCAATGACGGGACAATTTACATTAACCAATTAACCTACTAACCAGTACACTGTTTGAGGACAAAATCCATGCATTCCATGGGGAAGATGTACAAACTCCTTACAGAGGACACCCAGATTGAACTCTGAACACCAACATCTTGTCACACTAACCGCTACATTACCACTCTAACAGCGTTCATTAAGCTTTGATCATATAGTAACATAGAACATACTCAATGCATCCAATTTTAATTGAACTGGATTGACTTTATTACTTACATCCTTCATATACACGAGTAAAGATCTTTAAATTACATCTCCACATAAATGTGCAATGTATAGTAATTTTAATAAATAGTATGTACAACAGGACAGTCAATATAACATGGAAATATAATTATATCAGCATGAATTAATCAGTCCGATGGCCTAGTGGAAGAAGCTATCCCGGAGCCTGTTGGTCCTGGCTTTTATGCTGCGCTACCATTTCCCAGATAGTAGCAGCTGGAACAGATTGTGGTTTGGGTAACAAAAACATTTCCTCTTCCGACACAAATTATTCTCCAGAATACTTCAAGAGATTATCCAGTGTATGTTAACTTTGTGCAACTACACTATTTTTTTCCATTTTTTTTTCTTGTATAATTCCATAAAAGGTCAGAGTTTGCTGAAACCGAATAGTTGGGATGATTTTATTTTCTTTAGATTTCAACACAGTAGCACACTAAAATTGAATCTCACAGTTCAATTTGGACTTCACTAAGTAGGTAGGTGTAATAATGCAGCAGGACCAGCAACAGACGAAAAAAAACATGAAAAATATAATTATGCCAATTGATTGAGAATGAAAAAAACATTTCTGAAAGTTCAAAAGGAAATCACTCAATAATGCACCATCTACTAAAAAATCTAGTGTTTACTATTCATGGCATACTAATTAGGTTCTGAACAATGGAGCTTTAGTTCTGACATTTTTTAAATAGGTCAGCCTCCAACCAAACTAAAGCTGCTGAATGATTAATCACTCACCTCTGCAATCTCCTTAAACTTTCCATCCATTGATGTAGGAAGATTGATAGGAAAGGTTTTCAAAGAGAGTGGAGTTCCAGGTAGAGACTGAGAGCAATGAATTTGCTTCAGAGTCCCCGTCTTGTGTAAATCTGTGAAAGCAGATCAAAGATATTTTGATTTAAAGGGTCACAGCAATGAATCATCCCAAAAAGGATTAAAAATTATATAATTAAAGTAATACAAATGAAATACTATAACGGCGATCATCACTTATTTTCTCACGACCCAATTATCTAGGACCTATGTCCTTTACCCAAGTTAATGGAAAATTAAATGTATTATGGACATCAAAAGGACCTCCAATTATCAAGTTCCACAGCAGCATTACGAAGTAAAACGCAAAAATACAACTGCAGATGCTGTGGATCAAAGAATACGTACACAACGCTGGAAGAACTCAGCAGGTCAGGCAGCATCCATGAGAAAAGAGTAGAAAACAGGATGAAGGGTCTCGGCCCGAAACGTTGGCTACTCTTTTCTCACGGATGCTGCCTGACCTGCTGAGTTCTTCCAGCGTTGTGTACGTAGCACTGTGAAGTAGTTATTTATGCAGGTCCTTCCAAATAAAGTAAAACTTCAAATGTTCAAAAACAAAAATGGTTCATACATTATTTTCCAATGCTACCAATGATACAAATAAAAATCTTTTAATCAGACATCAATTGAATTACTGATAGAAGTAAACAAACAATAATAGTGTCTCCTAATTGTTTTTAAATAAGCCTATTTTAAAATAAGGTTATCTTATCTTAACATGAACTGTTTTGTTCTCAGAGTTCTTCAAGTACACCGACTGGAATCTGAAGAATCCTACCTATAACCTTGGTATCAGAGGAGGCAAGGAGGTAGTAATCAGTAAATAAGGATGATCTTGACTTCACCGAAAGCTCAGTTGTGTACAATGAACTAAAAAGATAAAGATTCCAGCTTAGCCATAATAAAGCAGCTGGTTTATAACCACCATGTCTCTAGAACTGCAGTGTTCAAGTGGCCGAACTCAGACAAACAAAGAAGTGCCTGCTATTTTGGGAAGGTAGCTAGGGTGTATACATGAATAAAAATGAATTATACTTATTTACCGATATGCACTTTGGAGCACTCCTTTTTGCCCCCTATAATCCATCACCCTGCCACATAGCAGAGCATATGTAAAAAAAATTCAAGTGTTAAGCAGGACGTCCACACATTCACAACATCAAACTACTCTCTATTCTTCGGAAGACTAAGGTAGCAACAGTATTTATTGCTCCCAAAATGCAGAAGTTTCTGTTAAAACATTTCCAGGAATACAAAGACCTCACTACTGTGTAAAAGTCTTCTGCACACATATATATAGCTAGAATGCCGAAGACTCTTGCACAGTACTGTAGTAGTTTTATGTATTGCACTGTATTGCTGCCACACAGAAAAAAACAACATATTTTGTGACACGTGAGTGATGATAAACCTGATTCTGATATGGGTCTCTGGTGTGGACTGAGAGTGGGGAACAGGGCAGGGAAAGGGGAATCATGGTTGGGGAAGGGAGAAGGGGGGAGGGGGAAGAGCAGGAGCATCAGAGAAACATTCTGTAATGATCAATTAACCAAATATTTGGAATCAAATGACCTTGCCTGGTGTCTCAGGGTTGGGTGTGTCTGCCCCTAGCACACCCACTCTGCACCTGTCCCACACATTGCCATGGCACTCTGGCCACACCATTCTGGACATCCTTTGCTCCTGCTAGATTTACAAACTCACTTCTCCGTTTCACATTGATAAATACAGTACTGTAGCGGTGTGCTACACGCAGCGCTAAAATTATGACACGGAGTCGGTAACTGCAGTCGAAGGAAAAAACTTTATTCGAAAACTTCAGCCTCACTTTTAAGCCTCCCTCAACCGGCCCCCCATGGCGCAGAGGCTCCAAAGCTCTGTGCTCGCAAACCCCTGTAGGCTATCTAATTGTGAGTCGGTTCGGATGCGCCAGGAAATGGGTCGCCACAGTACTGCAAAAGCCTTAGGTTATGTGTACAGCTACGATGCCCAAGTCTTTTGTACAGTGCTGCAGAGTCCAAAAAAAAGTGTGTTAGCTGTAACCTGTGTACTGTGCTACTGATTAATGACTTACCGTACCTCCACATTAAGGAATATCCTTGAATGTGCTCCAACATCAAAATGAAGGTCAAAGTGAAATAACAAAATTACAGTAATTATTTAATTAGAGTCAACTCTGCCACAAACCATTCATTTATCAAATTGCTCTCAAATAAAGGGAGTCACTTCAGAGGTCATTAAAAATTACTGTTGATTTGAGAAACAACTTGAGCATTTGAAAATGTCTGCTTACTTAAATCTGTCACTCAGTAGAAAACTTTGGTGTAGTCATCCACAAAAAGTTTAAGTTATTCACAGAATATCTACATTATACCTGCCATTGAGCAATAATAATATTACAAAATGTCAGATTTTAATTAGCAACCTTTATAGAATTTCAAACTTGATTAATATTTTCATAAAATAGATAAGTGATCTGTCCTCTTTTTATAGCCTTCTGGCACTTACTGTACATGTGAAGTACTAATAGATGCCAGGAACATTGTGAATTAACAGTGGAAAATGCCACTTTGAATCTGGTTTTATTGAACTCTGTCTACAACTTTACATCACTAATGAGGGAGATAAGAGGGTAGAGGAGCAACATGTCATATTCCACTTAGGTAGCCTCCAATCTGATTAGCCTGAACATTGATTTCTCCTTCTAATATTTTTTTTCCTTTTCTCCTCCCTCTTTTTCTGTTCCTCACTCTGACCTCTTACCGACTTGCTTCACCTGCCTATCATCACCCCCAGTACCCCTCCTTCTTCCCCTTCCCCAATGTCCACTCTCCTCTCCTAACAGATTCTTTCTCCTCCAGCCCTTTACCTTTCACACTCAATAGGTTTCACCTGTCACCTTCTAGCTTGTCCTCTTTCTTCTCCCCCACTTTTTTATTAAGCATTGTCCTCCTTCCTTCTCAGTCCTGATGGGGGGGGGGGGGGGCCTCGGCCCAAAATGTTGACTATTTATTCATTTTCATAGATGCAGCCTAACCTGCTGAGTTCCTCCAACATTGTGTGTGTGTTGCTCTGGATTTCCAGTATCTGCAGAACTTCTTGTGTTTATCATTAATGATCATCTTTCTGTCCAAATAGATGTTATGCAAATGAACAAAAACTTAACTGGGAAAAGCCTTCTAGTATTTCACCACACACATGCCACTAGAACTAAGGATTCCCATACAAATCCTAAACTTGTTGGGTTATCTTCAACAGTCTTCAAAAAAAGGAATTCTCCAGGAGTTCAGCAGCCATGAGTAAATTTGTTGTAATTCCTCATTTGCAAGGTGGGAATCTACTTACTGCATCTGCAAGTGCTCTGTAGGTGCTCTAAGACCAAAAATAACAATTAAATTATGTGTAATTTAAAAAGAAAATTACTTGAGCTAACTTAGAAGTTTGTAATTGTTTAAAACAGATCTGATTTTAAATATCTTAAATTCTTTGAAAGGGTGATTTTTATTTCCACGTCACAAAAGATATTAATGAAGCAATTGAAAAGAAGTTTCTGACTGCTTCTTTACATTCCTGCTATTTAAAATCTCTGACAGTCAACATGGTCAAGAGAGAGGCTTAACTGTTTTTTTTAAAAGTTACTTTATAAGCAGGATTTATTCTGACAGGATGGATATGCAATAAAGAAAATGCAGAAGAGATTCACCAGGATGTTGCCTGGAATGGAGGGCTTTGGAGGACATTTTAAAGGGGTTGGGTTTATTTGCACTGAAATATTGGAAGCTGAGGAGTGTCCTTATAGAGGTTTATAATATTATGAGGGGAAGAGACAGGATATATAGAATCTTTTTTCTATGGTGAGGAACCTAAACTACAGATTCAAGATTTTTTAATGAGATCTGATGAATAATTTTTCCACATAGAGTGGTGGTTATATGGGAAGTGCTGCCAGAGGAAGAGGTACAGTCAGTTACTATTACAATGTACAGCATTCTAAAGTGAGTTAATGGGATTAGCGTAGGTAGGCATCACAGTGGACATGGACAAGTTAACTCAAAAGGCCCAGTTTTATTCTGTATAACTCTAGATTATGGAATTATTGAGGCATGGTTGCGTAGTGGTTAGCACGTTTTACAGTACCAGTAACTTGAGTTAATTTCCCATTGCTGTCTGTAAGGAGTTTGTACGCTCTCCATGACCATGTGGGTTTCTTCCAGGTCCTCCGCTTTCTGACCATAGTTAATTGGTTAACCTATCAACTAGGTTAATTAGTCATTTTAAACTGTCCTGTGATTAGGCTAGGATTAAATCAGGGGTTGTTGGGTTCAAAGGGACACAAGAGCCCATTCCGCACTTTATCTCAATAAATAAAAAGTACATAAATTTCCATGTGATTTTCGGTAAGTGCAAATTGCAATGTTTATCACTGTTACTACAAAGCAAGAATGAACCTGGAGACAATTTTCAGGTTTTAAATAGCTGCTTATGCCTTTCACCACCAGCTGTGACTTTTTGTGATTCATTCAATGGACAATTGATGAGCAAAAAATAGGACTCCATGAAAGTCACGAGTGATAATAAGTGATAATTTTGCAAGGTCAGTGACAGTGCATATTTTCTGTAACATGTATAGATTCAGCTGCTCTATACCTTCCACAACAATGGCAAAAAGGAATTGAACATCATTAGTTTAGACACGAGGAAATCTGCAGATACTGGAAATTCTAACAACAACACACACAAAATGCTGGTGGAACACAGCAGGCCAGGCAGCATCTATAGGGAGAAGCGCTGTCCTGACGAAGGGTCTTGGCCCGGAACGTCGACAGCGCTTCTCCCTATAGATGCTGCCTGGCCTGCCGTGTTCCACCAGCATTTTGTGTGTGTTATCATTAGTTTAGCACTGGTTCTGGTCAATTAAAATATTTAAATACACTCAGAATCTTGAAGATTAAATAGCAATAATCAAACTAGCATTATGAACCATTTACTATTTGCTGAAGGGGAACCAAGTTGCTTGAACATGACTAATCTGTAAGCAAAGCTGACATAGACAGCTGGATATATAATTGTATATATGTACACCAAACAAAGGAGTCAAAGGCATGGGACTATACTGGCTCACAATTTTTCCAGCCTCAAGTATTTAGAAATACATTCCTATTCAGTAGTGCTAGTAGCTTTATAATCATGCAAGCATACTGCACCATGCCTGTGAGAATTCTTACCTAGGTTAAAGTTTTTATCCATAAATTTGTGACTTATAAACACATTAGAGAAGATATAGTACTCAATTTCTCTCTCCCACTCCCACATAAGTCTACACCTGGTAAGCCACTATTGAGTTTTCATTTTATACTCATTGTCCAGATCTGGATATCACTGTCAACACTGGCATTCACTACCCTTCCCTAATTCCACTTACGAACTACCTTCATGTTCTGCTGTGGTCCAGCTGGTGAAACAACTCCCATAGTGTTATTTGAAGAACCAGCGATACATTTCCAAGTCAGGATGATGTATAGTTTGGAAATGAACTGGAAATGGTTTGGAAATGCTCCATGCTCAAACTACCCTTGTCCTGTTTGATGGCTGAGGTTGCACTTTTGGGAGGTTCTGCTTTAGTAATCTGGGTGAGTATATGCAGAGTGTTTTGTGGAAGGTAAATTCTGCATCCTAAACTTTCTTTCTCTCCATCAGTGTGCATCAGTAGTGGGAGGAAGCAAGGAGTATTTAGGGTGGTTGAAAGCACACTAATTAAGCTGCTTTATTATAGATCGGAGTTCCCAACTTTTTTTTAAATGCCATGGACCCTTACTGTTAACCGAAGGATCAATGGACCATCGCTTATTCTAGATGGTGCTGACTTAATGAGAGTTGTTGGTGTCACACGTATCCATGAAAAAAAATCAATGGCGAAACCTGAGGATATTGACAGTGAGTACTTTTGTACAGTACTGTAGGTAATCCACCATACTGCTGCCACCAAAAATTAACAAATTTAATGACATAGCTGAGTGACAATACACCTGATTCTGATATTGGGCCTATTGTGTACTGAGGGTGGGAAGGGGAAACATGTTTGGGAAAAGGGGAAGAGAGAGGGCAGGGAAGCACCAGAAAGACACTCTGTAATGATCAATAAACCAGTTGTTTGGAATCAAATGACATTGCCTGGTGGCTCGGGACTGGGGGTGTCTAAATCCGCTTCAGCCCCTTTAGGCACTCCCTCTCTGCCATCCGTCCCTCAGCCCCACTCATGGCACTCTACCCTCACCATTGCACAGTATGTGAATCTTAAGTGTAAGCAATTAAGACTTTTTTCTTGGAGGTGGTCATTGACTGGCACTTCTCTCGTGGAAATGTTACTTGTTCCTATCAGCCGTTGTTCAGATGTTCTTTCATTCAAACATGGACTGCTTCATTTGCTGAAGTTGTGCTTCAAACTGAATATTTTGAAAGCAACATCAAATATCCCTCCCCTCGACTTTCTCAAGGAAGATCATTGACAAAGCACCTGAAAACCCTTCCCCAAGAAGGAGACGGAAAGATCTACCTCCAAGGTCTTTCTTTGTGTGAGGTACGAATAGATTTTCATTAGTGATGCATAAGATTGGCTCAAATTCAAGTTTATCAAGTTCTCCACCCTGTTCTACATAAAATAAATACCGTAAAAGGTTATTGACTTTGCTGAAATACCATCGTGAACTCTTAGAGATCCAGGATGCAATAAAATCAGAGGCTTGGGACAGGGAATCTCAATGAAAAAATACACACCAGCAAAGGGACGAAGTGATCTCTATTCTGACTATAAATGCAAAAGGACCATATCATAAAATAAAACTTATTTCAATAAATTTATTCAATTGTTTTCATACTTTTAGTATTTGCACGTTTCAGTGCCAGTTCATCACAATCCATCAATCCTGCCCCTCACTTATTGCCCTGTAACTATTCTCTTGCACATGCCCCATGACACTCCAACACTTCACAATCTCCCTGAACTTGAGACTATTCTCATTTTCTATTTAACTTAACCAGCAGCAGATTTTTGGGATGTGGGGTTAAACTAGAGCAACTAGGGAAGATCCACCTAGTCATAGGAATCCACAAAGGCAGCACTTAATGAAGGATTGTACTATATTCACAAGAACTTTGTGACAGCTGCAGGACAGAATTCATTGCTACCGTCACAAACTGACTTACAACAATTAGCTTTCACTACTGCAGCAAACAGTCGTCAAACGTAATTACAAGAACACTGAAAAAGTAAAAACAGAATCAAAGTTAAATTACCCTGCAATGATGGAGGAGTGGAAAATCATTTTAAGTAAAGGCAGTGTGCAGGTATACTGCCTTGGATACTGTTGGTGGAGGTGGGGGGGGGGGGGGTGGTGGTTGACCTAGTAGAGGAAAGCCACAGTGGTCAGGGGCTCTGCCTCTGTGGCCTATAAGGGAAGGGGGGAGCGAAGAGGCAAGCTGCTGTAATAGGGGTTTCGTTGGTTAGGGAAATAGAGGTTCTGTGAATGAGAACGTGAGCAGCCAGAGGTCATGGTTCACGTCAGTACCAATAATGGTTAGGATGAGTGACGAGGTCTTGCAAAGTGAATTCACGGAGTTATGTGCTAATTTAAAGGACAGCACTTCCATGCTTCTGATCTCAGGATTGCTACCCATATCACGTGCTGGTGAGGCCAGAAATAGGAAGATTATACAGTTTAACACATGGCTAAAGAATTGGTAGAGGAAGGAGGGCTTCAGGTTTTTGGATCATCCCTCTCTTCCAGGGAAGGTGGGACCTATATAGAAGGGACTGTTTGCACCTGAACCAGAGGGGGACTAATATCCTAAAAGAAAGGCTTCCTAGTGCTGCACAGGTCAAAGGTTTAAACTAGAGCTGCAGGGGGAAATGGGAACCAGAATGCCAGAACAGATAGCAGAGTAGTTGTGGAAAAAGATCTTACTAAGCATAAATACAAATTCAGGAATCAAAACATAAAGCATGGAGTGACTGATGTTCTAAGCTGCAAATATTCCAATGCAAGGAGTAATGTAGAGGCAGATCAGCATGTGACATTGTAGCCATTAGCGAGACTTGGTTGCAGGAGGGGCAGGACTGACTTGCTCAATGTTCTGGGGTTCCATTGTTTTATATGCAATACAGCAAAATAATTAAGGGGAGGGTGGCATTACTAGTCAGGGAAGATATCACAGCAGTGCTCAGTCAGGACAGACTGGAGAGCTTGTCTGGTGAGGCTTTATGGGTAGAACTAAGGAAAAAGAAAGGTGTGACCAAATTAATGGGATTACGTTACAGACAGTCCACAGGATTTGACCACACTTGAACCTATTAATACTGAAGGTAGAGCTATAGTCAATAAATAAAACTATAATTCCAAGAAAACACATCTCCCAACTCCCACAGATGCTCAAATGATTAACAGCATTCTGAAGGAACTAACTCGAACTAACTAAACAAGAGATTCTGCAGAGGCTGGAAATCCATAGCAGCGCACACAAAATACTGTAGGAATTCAGTAGATCAGGCAGCATCCTTGAAGGGGAATAAACAGTTGAAGCTTCAGGTAGAGACCTGTTGACTATTTATTTCTCTTCATAGAAGCTGTATGACCCAAGTTCCTCCAGCATTTTCAGTGTTGTCTGGAATGCAGTAGTCTCCCCCTCACCCCAGTACAAAATTGAGACACCATACATTGCTACCGCAAGGTTATAATTACAGGGAAAATGACAAAAGTGCGGCAATAGGAAATAATTTTACAAACTGCCAAAAACCGCAATGAGGAAAATCTGAAATAAAAATAGAAAATGCTGGAACAATTCAGTTCTGTAAGAACCTTTGATAGAGTCTGTTAAATTATTTAGCAACACAGAGCAGAGTTGGCCCTTTGAACAACATCACCCCCTGCGATCCTAATTTAACCCCAACCTAATCACATGACAGTTTACAATGAGCAATACCAATTCAGCAGGTCTTTGAACCACAGGAGGAAACTGGAGCACCCATGGAAAACGTACTCATTCCATGGGTGTACGTATAGAGACTCTTCGCAGAGGACGTCGGGATGGAATTCCGACACCGAGCTGTAACAGTATCGTGCTAACCACTAGATCAAGAATTTTAATACATTAGTAAATAATCACACTTTCCAGTGGATATAGGCTCATGAAAATCCCTCAAATGGGTTTAGTAGATCTTTTCACAAACAAGAGAAAATCTGCAGATGCTGGAAATCCAAGCAATACACACAAATTTTTTTTTATTAAACAAAATATACTTTATTCAAAAATAAAATTATATACAATAAACTATTCAATGCCTTTCAATCCTTTACAACTGTTTCCATCGCTGTCTTTACTTTTTCACACTTTTCACCACCCACGTGGCACTCTGTTATTCCATATTTACGTACACTTGTTTAAGGGTATACACCCCGCCCCCCCCCCACCCCTCAACTCCCGCGGGAGAAGAACCCTAGACTGTGGTCCTTCCCCACCGGGCCCTTGCGGTGGCTGCATCAAGTTTGAGTGCATCTCTCAGCACGTACACCTGCAGCCAAGAATGTGCCAGTCGGCAGCATTCCCCCACGGACATCTCCATGTGCTGGTAGACCATCAAGTTTCGGGCCGACCAAAGAGCGTCTTTGACCGAGTTGATGATCTGCCAGCCGCACTGGATGTTGGTCTCGGTGTGTGTCCCCGGGAATAGCCCGTAGATCAGAGCGTCCTCTGTTACGCAGCTGCTGGAGATGAACCTTGACACTGAATACACACAAAATGCTGGAGAAACTTATTTAAAAAAAAACACAAAATAGACTTTATTCAAAAATAAAATTACATACGATAAACCATTCAATGACTTTCAATCCTTTACAACTGTTTCCATTACTGTCTTACATTTTCACACTTTTTGCCGCTTACGTGGCACTCTGTTATTCCATATTTACGTACACTTGTTTAGGGGTATAAACCCAACACCCCTACCCCTCAACTCCCGTGGCAGAAGAACCCTAGTCTGCGGTCCTTCCCCACCGGGCCCTTGAGGTGGGTGCACCAAGTTTGAGTGCGTCCCTCAGCACGTACACCTGCAGCCGAAAATGTGCCAGTCACTCAGCAGGCCAGACCACATTTTGTGTGTGTTGTTCAGTAGATCTTTTGCAAGGAACTGAAGTATCTAGTACTAGAGACCATGTCTTTAAGGTTAAAAGGGGGCATGTGAGGCAAGGTTTTTTAAAAAAATACACAGAGTGATGCACACCTGGAATGCACGGTTGGGGTGGTGGCAGAGCTAGATATCACTGGAGCATTTAAGAAACTTTTAAGTAGGTATATGAATATGCAAAGAAGGGAAGGATCTGTTCAATGTGTGGGGAAAAGGGATTAGAGATTGATTAGGATTCATTGGCTTAATTAACTCAGCACAACATGGCGAGCAAAAGGGCCTGTCCTGTGTTGTATGTTCTATCTTCTTTTGATACAAGACTAAACAAACAAAATTAGCATATTAGATATAGAAGCAGATTTGAAGAGAGTTCAATAACCCATTAGTCTTGATAGATACTGACTACATAAAGAAACAAGAAAAGTTAAACTCAACCAATTAACACTGAAGTAAACTTGCTCAATTCACTGTAAGACTATCCTCCATACACAATAAACACTCCAGATTTGGAATTTTGACGTTATGCTCTTTTTTCATCTCATTCCAGGCATCCCTATATTCTCCATCGACTGCTCTTTCAGAACTAGAAAAACTTAATACACAAAACTAAATGCTTAATTTTATCTGAGATTCATACATCTTTCCAGCTACAAATCAAAGCAGGCAACAAGATGTGTTGATGCACCATCAATAACTCACTCTGAGACGTAAAGGCGAGATATTGGCTTTTATTGGACTGGAAGGAGGAATAAGCAGTGAGTGACCACCATACTGGAGACTGAGAGGCCAGGCTCAGGCCTCAATCGCCTTTATACAGGGGTCTGTGGGAGGAGCCACAGGAGTAGTCAGCAGGGGGCGTGTCCAGACAGGTATATGTAGTTCACCACATGTGTTTAGACCTTCAACAGCGTACAATCCACCACAAAGGACTGCACAGTAACAGCCTGGGAGCACTCACCATCTCATCTCCCTCCATGGGGAAGCATTTTATAATGTACCCTTACACTTCTGTCTCCCTTCAACCCAAAGTAAAAAAAATGAACAATTAAGTTGCTCTCCTTCTAAAACTGCAATATTTCTGCTTATAACTCAATAGTGAATAAAAAATTCAATAATTAAACTTCATAATCCAGACAGTAGCATTATGAAGAGATACAGCTCAAATATATCGTTGAATCCAGAGACACAGTCAGAAACAAGGTATTCATGCAATATAAAAAACACTAGAATTGGAATACGTCTTATTATTTGTATTCAGCACAGATCATTTACAACTCTATCCTGCCACAATGTCACTTCCTGCTCCGAAATCCATTATTTTCCCTGCTGAACATGCAACAAAAACAGCTGTCATTAGATGAGCTGGTATACAATTCCATATGTTAATCTAAAAACTTGCGCTAACAACAACTAATTGGCTAACTCAGCTGTCATATACAATGCGAAGCTACGTAAACTGAAAAATGTGGTCAAGCTCAAAATATGGTTGAGTTACAGATCTAAAATTGCACTGCTGAAGTTCTAAAAAGGAATCACAACAAGTCATATCTGGCATTCAATCAGTTCTCCTGGAAACTCAGCTGTAATCACAGAAGTGTACTTAACCATACTCAGCATCCTCAGGGTTAGGGATTAGGGAGCATGAATTACTCCCGTAAGATTAAACTTGAATTTATATTCCTTCACTCTACACAAAACACCTTTGTAAGATTCGTCATACGATTCTCCTCACTATCAAGACAAAAATATCTTTTTTTTTCTCCCACCAGTAAAAATAGATTTTTTTTCTCTTCAGTAACTACATGACAATTTCAACAATTAATCTACATGGTCATTCAGTTTCTCGTTCTATAATACTTAAAAGTACATCTACTTATCACGTTTGTTATTTAGTATCAAAGTAGAATCTAAAGCATAAATTCCTTAAATTAACAACATGAGTGAATCTGCAGATGCTGGAAATAAATAAAAACACAAAATGCTGGCAGAACTCAGCAGGCCAGACAGCATCTATGGGGAGGAGGTAGTGACGTTTCTTCCTGGACTCCAGAAAATTATTTCCTTAAATTAAAAGTCTGGTTCATCTTTCAATAAGACTGTGACTGATCCACTGCATGAAACCCACCTTTCCATGTCATCCTTTTCCTTAATCAGAAAATTCTACTGAGCTTAGCTTAAACTATATTCCTTGGCTGAACAAGCATTACAGCATGGTAGAATATTTCAAAGATTCACAACCCTAAGGCAAGAAATTTCACACCTAAATGAATAATCTTTTATCCTGAAATTTCTGTCTCCCTAGTCCTGGACAATCCCAACGAAGAAAATAAGCTTTCAGTATCTATTCTGTCAATCACTTGCAGAATTAAATATATTTCAATAAAATCTACTGTTGTTCTTCTATGTTATTGAGTTTACCTCCAATCCATTTAATTGGTGCTTCATAAGTAGTTTATCCCAAAAATTAATCCAGTGAATCTATCCTGCCCACTCCAAGGTCTATATATCCTAATTCAGATGTAGAGACAAAAGTTGTAGATAGTACTCTAAGCTTTATAAAATTAAAGCCCTGCACAGTAAAACTTCATTGCACTTGCAACAGCTCCTATTACAATAAAGACAATTGGATATTTTGCCTTCATTGTTAATTTCTGCGTTGTGCATACAAGGATATTCCAGTTCCTTGTATAGCGCACAATGCTCTTATAGCTTAGGGTGTTGGAGTTTTAAGTTTAATTCCAACGCCATCTGCAAGAAGTTTGTAAGTTCTTCCCACGTCTGTGTAGGTTTCCTCTGGGTGCTGCAGTTTCCTCCCATGGTCCAAAGCCATACCAGTTAGTATCACAAACACAAGAAAATCTGCAGATGTTGGAAATCCAAGACAACACACACAAAATGCTGGAGGAACTCAGCAGGTCAGGCAGCTTCTATTGAAAAGAGTAAACAGTCACCATTTCGGATCGAGACCCTTCATCAGAACCCAATGAAAGGTTTTGGCCCAAAAAGTCAATTTTTTTTTTCCTTTCCATAGACATTGCCTAACCTGCTGAGTCCTCCAGCATTTTGTGCGTGATACCAGTCAGTAGGTTAATTGGTCATTGTAAATTGTCCCGTGATTAGGTTAGGGATGTATCAGTGTGTCGCTGGGTGGCTCAATGGGCCAGAAGGGCCTGTTAAGCACGGTATCGCCAAATAAATAAATTACATTTTCACTCTGACCTATGAAATTGAATGGTAATACACTGGTCACTTTCCCCACAATTAGAGTCACAGAGCGCCACATCATAGAAGCAGGCCCTTCTACCCACCTATTCTCTGCCGAACCAAACCTGTTTTGAACGTAGTTATGATAAGATATCGTGGCAGCTTCTTCCAAAATTCCATGTAGAATAGTTCTCATAAGATCAAAAGGTATTGAATGTATCAAAACTATTTTAGAAAGGAAGTATGGGGTGATATTTAGATCAACTGGACTTTAACATAATGCAAAGCCTTGTTGTCTGCACGAGCATAAAAAAATGTGATATGAAAAAATATTGTATTGATTTAAATTATTTTCCCCATCCCCCACCCCTCAAGGATTCCCTGAGAGCACCATACAGACAACCTTTCTCTTCTGTGTTTGCAGCAGGTGTTTTAATTTCCATTGAAAGCTTTTGTCTTCCTCATGTACTGAAAATATTGTGTATTGGAAAACAGTACAAACCAATGTGAAGAGATTTATCAGAACCTTGTTACACTTTTCTGGCCAAAAAGAAATCCGAAAGTAAACTGTTTCTTCTATCCTCGCAGGTAACTTAGGTCTTCAGCAAACAGGTCAAATTTAACTGTAGGGATTTTGAAGTTGAACTTCAAAATCTGATAACATTATTTAATTCCAAATCCATTAATCTATTTCTATCTTTCAGCTCAAAATTAAAAGTTCAAAATGAATCATTCAATTTCTAAAAGGACTCAAAATGCTGACAGGTGTTGTTTAAACATGAGGAAATCTGCAGATGCTGGAAATTCAAACAACAACACACACAAAATGCTGGTGGAACACAGCAAGCCAGGCAGCATCTATAGGGAGAAGCGCTGTCGACATTTTGGGCCGAGACCCTTTGTCAGGACTAACCAAAAGGAAAGATAGTAAGAGATTTGAAATTAGTGGGGGGAGGGGGAAATGCGATTTTCCCCTGACAAAGGGTCTCGGCCTGAAACATCGACAGCACTTCTCCCTATAGATGCTGCCTGGCCTGCTGTGTTCCACCAGCATTTTGTGTGTGTAGGTGTGTTTAACTTTACTTTAAATGCTTACTGCATGTAACACATTTAGATTTGTATTAGCAACTTTAATTGCCGAGAATTTCTCAATGCTAAACTGAAAATAAAAGCTAAGAGGTAAGGAAGATAATTCCTTTTGATTATAAATTCATAATGATACAAGAAGCATCAGGTAGGAATGCAAACTCATCATCCGCTGTTAGATTGGAGCAGCCTGACCCAATTTCACCTAGCAAGCTGACCAAATGATATTATGAACTTTTCATTGGAACTGCATCAATAAGCACCTGAGTTTTTTTAAATTCTCTCTTTGCAAGGCAGCTTACTTCTTTTTTAACTTCAATTTCATTCATGTGTCTCACATGTTGATGCATAGATAGCCTAATAGCTTAAAAAAAGTTAGAAGAAATATCAAGTCAGGCTGGCGTATTAAAAAAAGCATCAGTGCCACAGACTATTCAAATAATTCCGATATGGTACTTTTTAAATCACAAATTGTTACAAATTTCTAAAGTGTTAGAAGATCCAGATGTTACAATGTCATGAGACAGGGCACTATTATGACATACAGTAAACGGTTCAGAAAGTTGTCATTATGTTTACTTGATTAAATTATACAGTGCTGGAGATTAATGCCCAGTCAAGGAAAACAACAATTATTTGTTAAGATTTTGAAATCAAAATGCAAAGGAATAAATAAAGGAATGAAAGTTATGGATGGGGTTACTGTAAACCTCACATTTCCCAGCATGCCAAAAATCTTCTGTGCCAATAATTTCCATTTGCTGGTAGCAATTTTGCAACTGTTCCTTTGTTTTCTTTCTGCCTCCCATGTCCGTTAATCTCTTTCCCCTTTCACATCAATCTTCTTTTAATCATTTGATTGCTCCTGCCTCATATCGTATCATAGATGTCTTTTTTGAATCTTTCCTTCCCTAGCAACTAGCTATTTACGTTTGTTTAACGATTATTACTTGTATCCTTTCATTGCTGATTAAAATCACTTTCTTAGCACAGATGCTGCCACAGCGATTTCAACACACCTAGGTATTATTTTACCCCTCCAACTGAACAATGGGGGGAAAAAACTCCGTTTGGGCACGGATGATGAATTAATAATATTGGAAAACAAATTAATTAGTTATATCACAGGTAAATTCAACTACGAATCTGAAGAACTACGTTTTGATTTTTTTTAAAGAATAAACTCATAAAGCTGTGTAAAACAAATTTCAAATACTCAAGTAAAATACAAGATTCCGACAATTTTCGCATCGCACACATGCTAATTTGAGTATTGCCCCGCAAATCAGAATGGCTGCATCGCTTCCTCGAGTTATTAAAACTTTAACCAAACATTAGATTAAATCCATGAAAACGTAAATATTTCATTAAAACTAAAATCAATGCTGCATATTACACAGGATGCGGCATTCAACTGCAGAATAAACAGCAGACACTCGCTCAGACGTACAATTACAAGGTAGAGCTGCGCCGAATGGACTTTCAGAACCGAATCACATACATTTAGCCGGGAGAAAGTAGAGCAGCTCAGACATTCGACAATCAAGTGGACAACTACAGCAAGTACACACGCCAGATTAAATCCTTTATACTGCAGTCACTACCGCATAACCTGGCAACAGTATTTAGCCACACATTTCAGTTACCTCTTGCGGTTAATAAATTGATGTACAATGTACATTAAGATCGGCAGAACTGATGAGGCCACGCAATGCAGAGACGAAGGCTATTCTGATTTCATAGAGAGGCAGTGCACGGTTATATTAAACGTGCCTTCTCGGCATTCCCGTATTAATTACTGCAATACAATCCCTGAAACTTATACATTATTAATTTTAATTTTTAGCACTACTAAAAACTACAACTTTTTGTGTTTAAAAGCTTCATCTAGCAATGTGCTACTTACCAAGCAGCTGAAGAAAGAGGGAGAGGGAGATGGGGGAGGGGGTTACGATGCTGCACGAGATTTTCTAGACTCGCTTCGCCTATTTGCTTGAAATCAATACCGAATACAAACGAAACATAAATGGGATTATTGCAGTCACCCCAGAGCAATGGTAGCGCTTTATTACCCGTTTCGTCCACGAGGTACCGGGAATCATCTGAACTCCTCAGCCTCAGCACCGAGCCGCCGTTAAATAGCCCGTTGATAGCAACAATCACTGCCACCCTCCCAGCTGGCAGAGAGGAAGGGCTCGCCAAAGCAAGCCCCTCCCAAGTCACGCGTGATGCAACACTGTCCCCGAGAAGTTAGGATATAATGGCACGAGTTTACGATTCACCTTAAATCATCAGCGAAACCAGAACAAATCCTAACAGAATGGGCATTCATTAATATCACCTCATGTCAAACCGATGGTTTTCAACTGCACCTCTCGTACAGATTATGTCGTGCTGACTTTGCCGACAGATCATAAAATAGACAGATCTGTGCTGGGGTTATTATGCTACCTGGCCCAACGTACTTCCCACCCACTCTGTCCTTTTCTCCCGAGGTCTCCGAGGAGCTCTTTATTTATAGGAGGGGAACCCCTGATCTTCCCATCTACCTCATATGACCCCTGCACTCTCCCATCAGAATACCAGGACAATTCCACCCTGGATGTACTTATACATGGAATGATCTGTCTGGATGGCAGCAAGCAAAATCTTTTCGGGGTATCTCGCACATGTGACAATAACAAACCAATTCCAGTTCTTTCCATATGCATTAAATATCCGGGTGAAAATCTCACACTCTGCCCAGACAAGCACTGGCATGTATAGTGTACCATCTACAAGCATGGTAGTTTGCCAAGTTTGAGGATCCAACACAGGTATCAACATAAAATGGATATTACTTCTTAGTTACCTCTCCAAAAGGGGCCTGTGACCTCAGTCCGCTTCCCTTGGCTGCAGGGTTTAGTAGCAGTAGTCTCAAAGTCCTCAACCATTTATTCTGAATGCCTCTTCACACAGACCACAGTGAAATCCCATTATGCTATCAGTTTCACCATTGAGCTGACCATATACATAGATGAGATCAAACCCTATTGCCATTCAAAGCAAATCTCTGCCAAATTACATAACAGGGCACACAAACCTAGGTAAGTTATAATTACTTAAACTGATAGCCAATTGTCATGGAATAAACATATTAACTTTTAATAAAGTGAGGGATATAGGGATTGGCCAAGAAAGTGGAGTTGAGTTAGAAGTCCAGGAATGATCTTACTGAAATAATGCAGTACCCACATTTGCTCTGATTTCTTAATGTGTAATCCATGTTAATTTTATGATTTTCTCAAAGGATTTCTAATAAGTATGATGTAATTTTCACTCTAACAACAACTGCATAAAAAGTGCAAGCCTCAACATTAATGCTAATAAACGAGAAGTGGGTACTTTATATATTTTATCCACTAGGTCTTCACTTGGCCTTGGATCATCAGGACAATACAAATGCCTATGTCAGGATGCAGTTTACTGACTACTGCTCAACATTTAACATAATCATTCCTAATTGAAAAACTCCCTCTGCAACTGGAACCTCAACAACCGAAAGACCACAATCTGTGCAGATTAGAAATACCATCTCCACCTTGCGGATAATCAAAACAGGCGCACCTCAAGGATGTGAACTTAGCCCAATGCTCTATGCTCTCTACACACATGACAGTATGGTAAGGTACATCTCAAATGCCATCTATAAATTTGCTGATGGTACTGCTATTCTTGGCAGAATTTCAGATGGTGATGAGAGGGGGTATAGGAGTATGACTTATCAGCTAGTTGAGTGTTGTCGCAGCAACAACTTTGTACTCAGCATCAAAAGACCAAAGAACTAATTGTGGACTTCAGAAAGGGTAAGACACAGAACCACACACCAGTCCTCACAGAGGGATCCAAGTAGAAACAGTGAACAATTTCAAGTTCCTGGGTGCCAGTATCTTTGAGGATCTATTGCAGAGCAAATATATCAATGCAGCTAACAAGAAGGCACGACAGCAGCCATTGTTCATTAGTAGTTTGAGAAGAATTGATATGTCACCAAAGACACTCACAAATTTCTGCAAATGTACCATGGAGAGCATTCTGGCTGGCTGCATCACTGTCTTGTCTGGGGGGGGGGGAGGGGGCTACTGCACAGGGTCAAAATAAGCTGCAATGAGTTGTAAACTCAGCTCCACCGTAGGCACTAGTCTCCATAGATTCCAGGAATTCTTCAGAAAGCAATGCCTCAAAAAGGCGGCATCCATCATTAAGGACCCTCATCACCCAGGTCATGCCTTGTTCTCATTGTTATCACCAGGAAGGAGGTACAGAAACCCTGAAGGCGCACACACCAAGATTCAGGAATAGTTTCTTCCCCTTTGCCATCTGATTTCTGAATGGACAATGAACCCATGAACACTACCTTATTATTTTTAATTCACTACATATTTTAGTTAACTATTTAATATATATACTTACTGTAATTTATAGTTTATTTTCTATTATTATGTGATACATTGTACTGCTGCTACAAAGACAACAAATTTCATGACATATGCCAGTGATATTAAACTTCATTTTGATTCCCCTTGCTGAACTGGAAACAATGAACAGATCTAGATATTCATCAGCAGGAACAGCTTCCCTGTTCTATATGGTTTAGTAGTTTCTACCTGCCTGAACCAAGTCTAAATTAACTTGGGTTAAGTGATGGGTTTGAAATGGGTTAGGCACGTATCCTGACTAAGCACTCAGATTCAGGCTGGGTTAGACAGTGCCCTGCTGACCAAGCTCTGTAGTTTATCCAGGTCAGGATAACTTGTCAGGCATATGTTCTCAGTTCCTCATCAATATTTAGTGCTTCACCCTCAAACTGGTAAATAGTACCTTGAGATAGTTTTATTTATGGCAAAGCAGGATAGATATGAAAAATTAATTAAAGCTGATTGCGGTTGGGCCAAGTTATATATAATCTTATTAATTAAAAACAAGGTTTAATTTTACTTTGAACATAGCTCTGGTTTAGATATCCAATGAGAATTGTATTACAAAAGGTGTATGACTTTCAAATAATTCTTTTGGCCACTGATGGTTGTGAGAAATGCACTGGAAAGAGAAGTTAAGCCATGATTTTGAATGGTGTGGCAGGCTGAAAGGATAGACTGACCTTCCTCTGATTTAATCAGTTCTGACCTTTGGAAAAACAAACACCTTCAATATCCACATAACCTGCAAATTCAGTAAAATTCAAAGGTCATGCAGTGGCACAAGTTTAGATTTTATCTCATCAATCAAGCAAATGTTTAAGTTTTACATGTTACTTTTTCCCTCTATATTTACATAATGCATCGCATTAATCTTCTCCTGAAAATTTTCCAGACAGTAGCTATCTGCAAAGATTCAAGTGCAAATAGTTCACAAAGAATGTTTGGAAAGTTTACTCACCCCACATTCCAATCTTTTCCGGAAGTTGTAAAATTAAATGAATATTCATGCAGTCATAGAGTCAAAGAAACAGGTTTGGCCCAAATAGTCCATGCCAAACTTTTGTTGGCCTTTCACCCTAAACCCCTGACCTCCAATTCTTGGCATTTTGATTAACAAAGTATAATTAAAATCACAAACAAGACAGAATCAGCAGATGCCGGAAATCCAAACAACACACAAAAAATGCTGGAGGAACTCAGCAGGACAGGCAGCATCTATGAAAAGAAGTACAGTTGACATTTCAGCCCAGACCCTTTGGCAAGACTGATTTTCCATAGATGTTGCCTGGCCTTCTGAGCTCTTAAAGCATTTTGGAAAGAAAAGGTCCAATCTACAATCCTCCCATCTCCATCCTTCACCACCAAAACATCTAAATTCTAACATTTCTTTCAATTCATGAAACTAATAAACTTATCTTACGTAGTGCTTACTCTTGGAAATACGTGGACAAAATAACTGGAATGCATTTTTTTTGGTATATATTTGATTCATTTGCCATTATTGCACAAGAATGTTTGACAAAAAGACTTATGGAAAAATTTAATCTGATATTGCAATAGTAACCCAGTAGTTTACATACACTGCACTGAAAATGATACATGGCCCTTGCTGTAAGTTGCAGCTCGATTTCAACACTGCAACATTAGTATGGAACATATTTTATTCTGGGCAAAGAAAAAGCCACAATAATAAGGGTGGTTGCTAAGAATAACCACAATTGTTTCTTGGGAACATCAGAAAACTCATACTCTCAACATACCTTGCTCTGGGAACTAGACTGTATTTATCAACTTTGATGTTTAATAAAAACTATCCTCTACAAAATACTAACACAGAAGTGAATGGTTTTGACTACAGTTGGGCTCAGTGAGTGACCATAACTCAAATTTTGTCATAAAATCTATCAACTGCAGTTGCACTGCAAATTAAAATAATTTTGAAGGGTAAATATACTCAAACTCCAAAGTTCAAAGTAAATGTTATCATCAAAATACACATGTGTCACCTGCAAGCATATCAGCAAATCTATAGAATAGTAACTATAATAGGATTAATGAAAGATCAACCAGAGTGCAAAAGACAACAAACTATGCAAATGCAAATATACAGTAAATAAATAGCAATAAATAACGAGAGCATATAAGAAAGAATCCTTGAAATGAGATCATTGGCTGTGGGAACATCTCAATGAATGAGCAAGTGAGTGCAGTTATCCTCTTTGTTCAAGAGCCTGATGGTTTTGGGGTAGTAACTGTTCTTGAACCCAGTGGTATGAGTCATGAGGCTCTTGTACTTTCTATCTGATGGCAGCAGCAAAAAAAGAACATGGCCTGGGTGCTGGCAATCTCTAATGATGGATGCACACACAAAATGCTGGAAGAACTCAGCAGGCCAGCCAGCTTCTATGGAAGAGTATAGTCGCTATTTCAGGCCGAGATTCTTCATCGGGACTGGAAAAAAAATGAGTCACAGTAAGAAGGTGGAGGGAGGGGGAGGAAGAACCACAAGATGATAGGTGGAACTGGGGGTGTGGGAAGAGGGGTGAAGTGAAAAGCTGGAAAGATTGGTGAAAGAGATACAGGACTGGAGAAGGAGGAATCTCCAGTCCTGTATCTCTTTCACCAATCTTCCCAGCTCGAGGAGAGGACAGGAGGCCATGGAAGAACGAAAGGAGGAGGATCCCGCTTTTTCAAGCAGGTGGAGTGTAGGTACTTGGCAAAATGGTTTCCCAATCTGCATCGGGTTTCGCCAATATACAAGAAGCCACACAGGGAGCATAGATACAGTAGATGACCCCAACAGACTCACAGGTGAAGAGTCGTCTCACGTGGAAGGTCTGCTTGGGGCCCTGAATGGTAGTAGAGAGGAGGAGTAGGGGCAGGTGTAGCTCTTGTTCTAGAAAAAGTGGGATCGCCCAGTGGCCGCACATTTTAATTCCACTTCTCATTCCCACTCTGACATGTCAGTCCAAGACCTCCTCTTCTGTCAGGCCACACTCAGGTTAGAGGATCAACACTTTAAATTCCATCTGGGTAGCCTCCAACATGGCATGAACATCAATTTCTCCAACTTCTGGTAATGCCCCCCTCTCCTTCAGCATCTTCCATTCCCATTTCCCTCTCTCACCTTATATCCTTACCTACCTATCACCTCTCTCTGGTGCTCCTCCCCCTTTTCTTTCTTCCATGGCCTTCAGTCCTCTCCCATCAGATTCCCCCTTCTCTAGCCCTATACCTCTTTCACCAATCAACATCTCAGTTCTTTACTTCACCCCTCAGCCCCTTCCTGGTGGTTCTTCCTCCCCTTCCCCTACTTTCTTACTGCAACTCCTCATCTTTTTTTTTCCCAGTCCTGATGAGGGGTATCATCAGGAAATGTTGACTGTACTCTTTTCCATAGATGCTGCCTGGCCTGCTAAGCTCCCCCAGCATCTTGTGTATGTTGCTTGGATTTCTAGCATCTGCATAGTTTCCTCTTGTTTCTGCTGATGCTTGCTGCAATGCTACAGCAGCATTTCATGTAGGTGTGCCCAGTGGTTGGGAGGGCTTTAATCCTGATATGTGGGCAAAATCCACTACCTTTTGTAGGATTTTCTGTGCAACTACATTGGTGTTTTCATATCAGGCTGTGATGCAGCTGGTCAGTACACTCTCACTAAACATCTATGGAAGTTTGTCAAAGTTTTAGATGTCTCCACAGAATCCTGAGAAAGTAGAGGCACTGCTGTGCTTTCTTCACAATTGCACTTATGCAATTCTGATCGTCTGATGGGGACTGGCTCATGGATCTCTGGTTTCCCTTTCCAGAAGTCTACAATCCGTTCCTTGGTCTTGCTGACATTGAGTGTCACTACCAACAAGTTGACAAGTGTGTGATTTAGATACCTATCTGCATGTCCAGATGGATGTTATAGATCTATTCAAATACAAAAATAAAAACCACAATGACGAGTAAAATAGTTAAAACTTGTGTACTGAGTGGAAAGGGGCAAAGGATAGCAATGAGGAAGGAAGGATTGAAAGGATACCCGAATTTTGTCTATGGGAAAAAAGGAGCTTGAAGTATTTACTGAAGGTCTGCCAGATTTCCATTAACTAGTTCAATGTCCAAGTAATCTTTTCTTTGAAGGCAGACACCAGGATAATGTCCAAGGATGTAGGTACTAAGATATACCATCTTTTTCAGTTCTTAGGTAAAGAGTCCAATTTGAAAGATTAACCTTATCTCTATTTCTACAGAAGCCACCTGACTAGCCGCATGTATCCACTATTTTTACCCCCACAAACTTCTAATATCCTCAATTTTTTTTAAATCTTCAATGCTCTCATTTACTTGATCTACCACATCTGAAAGATGATATTTCCAACAACACAACAGACCTGGATGGAATTTAGCAGGGCTTCAATCTTCTGAATCAGAGGCGAAACTTCTGCTAATGAACCAAGATAGAAATACAGTTACGTATTATGGAATGATTCTTTATTGGTTCTATTGTTGGCCAAGATGAATGAAAGGATGCAGAAACAAAATTGTAGAAATAGCTGTGTGACAAGTAAGTTATTGTAGCATTGATTCATGCACAAAACTGTATCAGGGTATGACTGAATGCCTATGTATTCAAAATGTACAGTATATCAGTGAAGGAGTGAGTATTTGGAACAACCGTTGGTATCATATGGTAGAAGACTACACTTGACATGACAGGGAAATTGGTAAAAGTATGTTAATCAAACTAAAATAATAAATTCATTACTGCCAATTTTCATTTTTGGAATTGATTTCAGAAACCAAAAGCAAAACATCTTGCAATGTCAAATCAAATTACAAAAAAATCCAGATCTCTCCATCAATAGTAACTCTAGGAGGGGGATATTGTATAAACAGCAGTTTATTCATTCATAAATTTTCTGCAGACACTATCTCATTCAATAACCACAAGCCATTGATACAAGTGTAAAATTCCACTTTAGTCTTTGTTAGTAGAAAGTTGCATTTCTTTTTACAATGAGAGAAAATGATTCATTTTGCATGGCAGGGCTTCTATAATTGTTTTTAATGTTTCCATTAGTTATCAATGTCATTATTTCACTACATAATGCTAGAAAACCAGAGCAACACAGAGAATGCTGGAGGAACGCAGGTCAGGCAGCATCCTATGGACTGATGAAGAAATTTAGCCCAAAACATCGACTGTTTATTCCCCTCTATAGATACTGCAGTGGCAGCTTAAACAAACCAATGCAGCTGCTGGCAACCACAAAGGTACCGGTAGTTATCTTTGTATGGTGTGTCCTCTGATCAATCCAATAATAATGTTCCAAAAAGTCAAAGAAATGGATCTGATGCTTTATTAGTAACTAGCAAAATGTAACATTTTGAAGTAATGAAACTTATGAAATTAAAACTACGTAGCAATATTAAACAGACTTTAGTGAAGTTAAGCATAATTAAGCAAAGTTAAGCAGTCAACAAAAGATTATGATACCCAGTGGTCCCCAGCTCTAAATACTAACCAGAATAAAGCATGAATACGTAGCTAAACCCTTGGCTTTTACCTGCCTCACCAACATGACTAGATATCATAATAAACATGTAACTCAGAATGCAGATAGAAAACAGATGCATGCCTCCTACAGCCTGATCTGCTGAGTTCCTCCAGCATTTTACATGTTGCTTTGTGTTATTTTTCTGAGCAATTCTTCAGATATTTTGTTTATGTTGTGAACATTTTCTACTAACACCAAGAACAGTCTGGTTTCTACAGTATCTCACAAAGTTATGTTCCCAAGTGGTCCAGTTACTAGAGATTAATATGAAGTGATCATATTGCCAATAATTATTACTTATGATAATCATCACTGTGCAGGAGATCTGCTCGCAACTGGCTTCCCATTTTATCCATTGCACAAAACATTTGAGTACGAATGTACAGTATCACAGCACAGTGTAACAATAGTTCAATCAAATATTTGCAAAAGGTGTGTATTCTCTTTGGGAAGGCAATTCACAATATCCTCAGGCTGTTTTCACAAGGCTGATATTAGAATGCTGGTATGGATTAAAAACTACTTGACAGACAGGAAATAAATGGTTCATTTCTGGATGGTATTGAGAAATATACCTGACATAATCATTATATATACCTGAAATATAATCACTATGTACTAGCTATTTACTATACTATGTAATCACTATGTAATCACTTCTATATACTGAATATTACTATGTATTATTTTACTAGACACATTTTGCTATGTATTGTTTTAACTAGATACTTTGTGCTCTCTTAGCTGCATACTGTGGCAATTACAGAACACCTGTTTAGCAAGCAGCACTACTTAGCTGAAATGTACTCCATGTATTATACTCAGCCTTTGTTTAGTAAGAGATAATGGTGGCGGACAGGATGGTACTAGCAGGAAATGTAATGTGAGGGAGTTTGTCTGAAAAAATAACCTTGGCCAGGAATGGGGCCCCAATACGAACTGGAGAGAAATACTGGTGGCACACCGAGAGCTGGGCAAGAGCGATTGATTAGTTAACGTATAGATGATATGCAACTAAAAATTGATTGGGTATGCTGATAAAACCGAAAATGTAACTGAGATAAGAAATTACTATAAAGAATGCTGTACACCAGAGCTCGGTGGGCTTTCGGTGACAAGTTCATTGAATACCTCAGCCTTTGTTTGCAAATAAAGGTTTAAACTTCTCGAAGAATTGTCTGCGTCTCCTGGTCATTTCAAGTAACCACGACAATGGCAGATGGTAATGAGTGGGGGTACCACAAGGACCCGTGCTCAGCTCAGGGTTCCTCACAATGTACAACTTAAGTGACAGAGAAGAATATAACCTTTAGAACTTTGCTGAAATCTCATTCTGGTGTATTCGTCCCTGAAGGTAAAAATGTAAGTACTGTAAGCAGTTTAGTTGACAATTGATACACTGGCATTCAGACTAAAAAGGTTTAAGAACAGGAATTACAATTGCTACAATTGTGCAGGGCCTTGATGAGGCAAGATGCAAGAAAATTGTTTCCCTGGTTGGGGTGTCAAGAATGAGGGTGGGGCCTTCGTCGTAGGTACACTATGGTTGAGATGAAAAGAAATTTCTTCACTCAAGAGACCAGTGAACTTGTGGAATCACTATCACAGAGGGCTAAAAGAGTCATGTTGAAGACTATACTGAAGGGAGATGTACACATTTTTAAGCATCAGGAACGTCAAAATATGGAGAGAATGCAGGAGTATAGTGGCAGAGCAGGCTCAAGGAACTAAATGACACCCTCCTGCCCTTGGTTTCACGTGTCTAAATCTCTCGTCACCTTTCCTTAGAAATATATTGTAATTCCTCTGTCACTGAATCTAACCCTGGAATTCCCCCCCCCCCCCCCATTAATACTGTGAGATTTCAACAACAGGATGGAAGTAATTCAAGAAAGGAGCTCACATCCACCTTCTCAAAGCCAATTAGATAATCAGTAAATGCAAATGATCCAAATTTCAAGAAAATGAGCTAAGGGAAAACATGCTTCTGAAACAATAATTTTTAAACATGTGGGTCAAGTACGAACAATGGTTAAATATTTTTAAAAATATTATTCTGTAATTGTGCAATACTTTCAGCTTATGGTACATACCCCAGTTAGATACTGCATTTGAGTAACCAAACTAGTAAGTGTTATCATTTTGTCATCAATATCAGCTATTTGCAGGATTTTTAATGAACCCAAATTTAATGATTTCAAATGTTCTCTGTATTGACAAAGGCAAAATGCATGTGTGTAGTGGTTTTCAAATTACTTGTCTCTTGTCAAGTTTAATGGGAGTCCTCATCTAGAGAGGTGGCTTTCAAACTACTCTGATAAGAAACCCTCATAAATATCAGCCCAGAAGTATCACAAATTGTGACCTAAAGATTTTGAAAGACTGTCAGGTACAGAGAACAAAACGAAAACTGATGGGTGATTTATGGTATCTATTTCCATTATTCATTCCGATAATCCTTGTAATGTTAGTCCTTACTATGCATTAATAGCCTGTAACAAGATTTTTTTGAACTTTTAGGATCCTCATGAATTTCTATTCCTATGCTGCTAGCTTCAGAGTTTCATTATTTAAAGATAATGATGGGCATTGCATGAAAGGAATTTGCATGTTGTGCATTCTAGTGTGTCTTCTTTTGGGTGATAGTGGTCACAGGTTTATAAGCTGATGTTGAAGAAGCTTTGCAGAATTTTTGTAGTGGGCTTTATAGTGGCTACATATGCATATAGGTTCACAAATAATTTTGAAAGTTAAAAATTATGGCTAGGAAGTTAGGAAATGTGCCACTTTGTCTCACTGGTTTCTTCAATATTATTGTAAGTTTGCTCACCAAGAGATAAATCAGGCAATGAGCCATCAATAAAAGTTGGATTATTGTGGTAAATCAGATGGAATATACATAAAATGATGTATGAGGATTAAATTATGAAACTGGATAGATTCATTAAATCTATAAACTCATACTGGTTAGCATGTTGTGAAGAAAGGAACAAATAAATAATGATATGGATTGTGTTAATGTGTTAACAGAACCACAGACAAAAGTAGAAACATAGAATGCAGCAAAGAGAACACTCAAATCTCAGGAATTTCACTAATTATGCTATAGCGTGCACCCAATATTGAAATAGAAAATTGGATTTGCGGTTAGACCTGTGGATAATCATTTTATTCTGTAATAAGGACCTAGTCTGTTACTTAATTAAGCCTTCCTGTAGCTACCATTCTGTTATCAAAATTTAATTATACTGGTAATCTCATTAACTGAGAATGTAAAAGCTGTTCAGGTAGATCAGCTTTGGCTGCTCTCCTGATATGCACCAGTTTTTAATAAATCAGCCGTTATTTCAAACACCAACTCTGTTTGATCCCATACTTAGTGTGTAAGTTATGAAGCTGAATAGATTAATTAAATCTATAAACTAATATTTGTCAGCAGGTAATTCTAATGATAATGAAAAAAAGTGATATGGTCAGTCTAGGTTTCAAAGAATGACTTGAGAACAAAAAATAATTATAGGAATTATAGGAATAATTATAGTAACAGAACATATTTATATATTTATTTATTCTTTCATATTTATATATTCTTTCAAACGGATATAAGTGATCAGGTCAGGTAAAAGCAAATGAGCCTGTAAGATTTTGAACATCTCTGATACAAGTACAACAGTGTCATAACTCCATATGCTGCAATTATGAGTCTTCTCACTAGAATTCCACAATTGATGATTCAGTCATTTCCACCACAGAAGTTTGGCATTTAGTCATATATTTCTATTTTTTTATGTAGTTACTAAGCAACAATCCATCAGTACAGCCTGACAAAATCATAGCACACACTGAACAACTTTGATCTTACCTAACCAACCTCCTCTCAGCTATCACATCAGTGACAAGTGAATTAAAAATACTTCCAATGGAACTTCAGGCATTCTTCAATTTACAGATAACCAAGGTGTTTACAACAGGCTTAACTATAACTTACAGGACATGCCCCAGAGATACATTTCTATAAAGGCAGGAGATTCTGCAGACACTGGAAATCCAGAGTCAGACACACAAAAAAAAGTTGGAAATCAGCAAGTCAGGCAGCACCTATGGAAAGGACTAAAGAGTCAATGTTTTGGGCTGAGATGAAGGATCAACAGTTAATTCCTTTGCATAGATGCTGCCTGACCTGCTGAGTTCCTCCAACAGTTTGTGTGTGTTACTCTGCATATTTGGGTGGCAATGTGGAGAAATGTCTCAACCAAAGGAGGAGACAAGCACTCCTTCCCTCTGCAGCCTGCAGTCATACTTGGGCAAGGTGTAGCACCAGCTTAGCACCCCCCTGTTGTGGTTTTTCGTGCCTCACAAAAGACTAGGAGACGCAGAAGATTCTTCAAGAAGGGTTAAACTTTAATTTGCAAATCAAAGCTGAGACAGTCATTGACCGAGTCGCTGATTGCCCACCGATCCTCGGACACGGCATTTTTTATAGCAAAATCCTGGTCCAGTTGCATTAGCTTATGTAATCGATCTATAGTTGCGTATTACACATACCACACGTACATCATGTCCCTATTGTTCCTATCAATTGGCTTAATCATGTTCTAATCTACATCTCTTAGCTACCTCTCATTAACATACCATTGCCTTCTACATTTTTAAGACTTCAGTCTCCTACCAAATTGAGTACATGCATAGCAAATAATAAACTCAGAACTGAGCAATGTTCTAATCTACATTTCTTTAGCTCTTTAGCTACCTCTCATTAACATACCATTGTCTCCTACATTTTTAAGACTTCAGTCTCCTACCAAATTGGGTACATGCATAGGAAACTGACTGGTTACACAGCAAATGATCCAAGTTTTATACTCCATAATATTTTTATACTCCAATACTCCAATATATCCCCCCTTTGAGACCCAGAGGGTCTCACATAGAGAAAGACTAAGAGTCCATGCACAAAAGCCCCAATAAACTCAAGCATTTATTCCCAAATCTCGGGTAAACTATAATTTTCTGCGCCAAGACCTCCCTGCTACTCTGGGCCGCTGAGCCAAAAACCTGTCCCTTTGTACCTGAGACAGGGAAAAAGACTCATAAACCCTTACAATCTACTGCCACACTGTTGTTTTGCTCTTGTTCATCCTGCAGGTGTTGTAGGCTGTAACGATACATTTTCGGTGTTTCTTTCTCCACTAAGCTTGCCTCAGTAATTGCCACGAGCATCAGAAATTGTTTGGTTTCAGCACGCACTACAAGAGATTTGAGACAAGGAAGAAAACAGCACAGCACAAACGCACAGCTCAACAATACCGACAGTTATTGCTATTTTAGTCAGCCATGCTCTCCATCCTCCGAGTCTACTTTCTAACCAATCAAAAAACTGATGTTGAAATCCTGCATTCTGTTTGACCTCCGTCCACAGATTCTTTAATTTATTCATTGCTTTAGTAAATGATCCTTCTGGGCTAGTATTGTTTGGTATGAAAGTGCAGCATTGTTCTCCAAACATTACACACACACCCCTAGTTCATCCATTCAACATTTTTGCTTACAGGTATGATAGCTTCCCAGCCTGCAGCAATCTCATGCGGTGCTAGGCATGTCATTCGATTAGTTTGCATGCGGTAACTCATCAATGCTAACGGTAAAGCATCGACCCAATTGAGTATAGTGTCTGCACAAATTTTGTTTAGTTTGGCTTTCAGGGTTCCATTAATTCTTTCTACCATGCCCTGCGACTGCGGATGGTATACACATCCAAATCTTTGCTTTATCCTCAGCGCCTGTAGTACCAGTTTGACCACTTTCTGGATAAAAGCTGAACCATTGTCTGAGCTAACTTCTGTAGGTATTCCAAACCTTGGGATCACTTCATTTGTCAGAAATTTTACCACTGTCTTTGCCCCTTGATCTTCTGAAGATCCCGCCTCCACCCATCTGCTAGATCGATCAATTACTACCAGCATGTATCTTTTCCCTCTCACTGTCTTTATCATGTCTACGCAATCGATCACTAGATGTTTAAATGGTCCTTCAGGTACAGGAATGTGGCCTATTGGGTTGTAATTCCCTTTCGAACATTATTCTGTGCGCATACCTCGCACTGTGACAAGAAAAAGTCCACTGAAGCCTGCAAATAAGGTGACCAAAAACCATCCTTCTTTATTTTCTTTATCACTTCCCCCCTTGCACAATGGTCCATCCCATGCGCTTCTGAAATCAGAATCGTCAGGAGAGGGGTGGGCGCTACCAACAAACCGTCTTCTGTGCTCCACAAGCCTTCCGAGTTCTGCTTGGCCCCCCTTTGTCTCCACATTGACTGTTCTGCCAAAGTTGCCTTACCTTGTATTTCAATTAGGTCCTTTACGTCAGGTTCTGGAGTTAGGCTTACCTGGGGGGCAATGACAGCTGAAGTACACCCAGACACTTTTCCCTTTGTTATTGCATCGTTTCCTTTTTTATGTGCCTGGCATTTTACTATAGCCAATGCTTTAGGTTTCATTATGGCTTTTATTAAGTCTAGAATTTGCTGACAATATTGTATGGGATCTCTGCTACTTTTTTTAAAACCTCTCTGCTTCCACACTGCCCCGAACAAATGGCACACTCCATGTGCATATGCCGAATCAGTATAGATGTCTACTTTCTCACCTTCCATCATTTCACACGCAGCTGTCAGGGCTTTGATTTCCGCTAGTTGGGCGCAACACGGTTAGGGACAGGATTCCATCCTAATAATCTTATAGCTCGACTGATCCTGCTGCATGATTTCCATCATAATCCCTATAACAAGAGCCATCTACGAACAGAACCTTTTTATCTGCATCCTTTAGTGGTTCTGACCGTAAATCTGCTCTTAATTTGGCAAATGCCATCGTCTTCCCTACACAATCATGGGGTTCTCCTTCATAGTCTAAAGGGACACAATCGGCTATATTACTGGTAGTGCATCTCTGTATAGTTATATCTGGAAATGTCAATAGCATCTGATATGCTGCTATCCTAGCTGGCGTCAACACAAATTTCCCTCTTTCCAGCAACTCTGCTACTTTGTAGTGTGTGTACAGAGTCACAGGATAGCCCAGGGTTACAGATGATGCCTTTTCATATGCATAGTACAGCGCCGCCAATCCCTGATAACAGGGTGGATACCCCTGAGCCACCTCATCTAGTCTCGTACTGCTATCGGCTGCTTTGCTTTTCCTGTGCCTGTCTCCTGTGTTAGAACCGCTGTAACATGATCCTCCTGTCGGTTGGATACATACAAATAAAAAATTTTCTCGTCGTCAGGCAAAGCTAATGCTGGTGCTGACTGCAATTCCTGCTTAATAGTACTGAAAGCTATCTCCGCCTCTCCATTCCATTGTGAGCCGTTTTTCAAATTTGTATGTCCTGCTTCTTTCATTACCTTTCTCAAAGGTGCCACAATCTTAGCATATTCTCCTATCCAATCTGAGCTGTATCCTGCCATTCCCAAAAACGTCATCATCTGCCCTACAGTCTGGGGTTTGGGGGCCTTAGTTATTGCCTCAATCTGATCTGGTGCTATTGCCTTCACTCCCTTGGATATTACCCTGCCTAAGTATTCTACTTGTTGCGTGCAAAATTGCAGTTTCTTTTTGGATACTTTATGTCCTCCGTGCGCTAGCTTCTCTAACAGAGTTATAGTGTCCTGCTCACACTGTTCCTTGCTGCGGGAGCAAATCAACAGGTCATCCACATACTGTAACAATGTACTTTCCAATGGCATACCCTCTAGGTCTGCCTTCAATACCTGATTAAAAACGTGTGGTGAATGTTTAAATCCTTGCAGCATTCTGGTATAGGTATACTGAGCACCTCTGTAAGTAAATGCAAACAGATACTGACACTGGTCAGCTAGAGGAATGCTGAAGAAAGCCGAACACAAATCAATCACTGAAAAGTAACTTGCTCCTGGTGAACATTAGTCAAGAGCGTGTGTGGGTTGGGGACTACCGCTGGCCAGTCCTCTACCACACCATTTACCTCTCGCAAATCATGCACCAATCTCCACTTAGATTTATCTGCTTTTAAAACCGGCAGCAACGGGGTATTGCATGGACTGTTTGTTCTTTTAAGCACTCCTATTTCAAGCAACCCCTGCACTGTCGATGCTATTCCCTCTTCTGCTTCTGGTCTTAGAGGGTATTGTGGTCTCCGGGGTGGAATTGCTCCCCCCCCCCCTCAGCCCCATTTCCACCGGACTAGCTGTTTTTATTTTCCCTACGTCCGTGTCATGCTGTGACCACAGAATAGACGGCAACTCATCTAACCTTCTATCTTTCTGCTGGCCTCCTTCCTTTCCCAGCAAGGGCATGTGTGGTTGGGGAGTTATTTCCACCTCTCTCACTGTCCCTACCATATCTACACTTACCAATATTTTAATGCAATTGTTGTCTTCTGATATCCACACCTCTAGCGTGATTTTCCTCCACACTGTTACGGTTTCAGCACTCTTAACTAAGGGTCCTAAGTCTTTAGACTGATATCCCATGTTTACCAATAAAGTTACGTGGGGCGCAGCCTCCGGTATCCTGTACCATTTTTCTAAAAAGGTGTTCCATTTAACTTGTAAAGCTGCCCCTTGCTTTCCAATTATCACAGCCTCCCCTTCCAGGCACTGCTGGGTACACGCTTCTAGGTGCCATTTCTCCTCTAACTCCCTGTTCTGAGTCTCGTCAAAAATCACTATAATATGTAGCTCAGACTTGGGCATTACAGCCCTGGGTAATATAGCCTGCACGCCCTTTTTCCATTTCTCCCAGGTTTCCTGAATCTGATCTGCGATGTCTCCTATCCAAAAGATATTCGCCTTCTTGTCTTCTCGCACTATCAATTGAGCCCCTGCTCTTCCCACACTCAGCCCATTTCTGGTGCATTCTAATTTTAATTCCAATTTCAATAAGGCATCTCTGCCTAACAAATTAATTGGAGTTCCTTTAAATACTAGCACCGGCAAAACAATTTCTTTATTTCCCATTCTCAACCGCACTGGAGCCGTGCACTGTGTCAACTGTGTTTTCCCCGAGAACCCTACCGTCTTAATAAACTTTCCTGACATGGGAAGGTGAAGGGCATACTGTGGCTGTACACAAGTGTACGTGGCTCCAGTATCTATCATCATTGGTGTCAGTTGTCCTTCTATCATGACCTGAACAATGGGTTCCTCATCTGCCTCCCTTGTTAAATTGGGTAATGTCCCTTCCCACTCGAGTTCTCGGGGCACCCCTAATACCTCGCATAGGTGTTCACAGGTCCGCTTGGGCCTGTGGGGGCTGGTCCTTGGTTAAACTTTAGTTCCCTTCTTATCGTTCCTGCTGGTGTGTGTCAGGCCATAGTGTAAACGGACAATCTCTTTTCATGTGACCTGGCTGATTACATTCCCAGCACAATCTCTCTACTTCTCTTTCCCCCTGTTTCCTCACTGGTCCCCTTCGCCCATAGCTTCTCTGTCCCCCTCCTTGGAACTTCCAGTCCTGTCTGGGCTGTTTGAATTCAGTCTGTTCCTGATAGGGCATTTGTGAGAATGCTCCCCCAAAGACGTTTATTGGCATGGGGTTTTCCAGCCCTTGTCTTACAGTATGATCGGTTCCCCCATATAGCAGTGCTTTGTCCAGTTCAATGGCTGTACTCGGACCGGTGGTTGCTGACAGCATTTTTTTGCTTTTCTCTTTTTCCTTCTTTTTGAGTTCTTCAAGCTGCATTTGTATTAACTTTCTTTGCACCTCTTCCTGCTGCTCAGCCAACCTTCGTTTGTCTTTTCAGTATTTCTCAACCGCATGGACTACGTGGTCTCTAAATTCTTGTGGGGTCTTTGACGTTAGCCCAACCACTTCCTCCAGTTTGGATTTTACTTGTGGAGGCATTGCATCCAAAATGCTATGTCGGAACAGTGTGGTGATAAATAAGCTATTCTCCACCTCTTGCTCAGTCTCCAGTCTCCACCTTTTCAACTGGTTTTCTACGTAGGCTGCTGGGTTTTCAGTATCTCCCAGTGGATCCCCTTTTAAGGCTTTTGGGTCCACTTTGGGTGGATAAAGCTTTCTGAGGGCCTGCCATACCCTCTGCCTCACTCTGTCAAACCCGTCTCCATCAGTTCTTGGGTCATTTGAATTTACTAAGCCAGCCATTTCCATTAGTTCGTTAAATTTGGAGGTTCCCATCAACCTATCAACAGTGCCTTCAAATCTCCCATAGCCAATAATCGTCCCGCTGTTTCTTCTTCAAAGGCTCTAATCCATTTCCCTGCCCCTTCATGTAGATTGGGCAGAGTGTTTTTCAGCCCTTCTAGGTCCTGGGATCCCCAAGGGATATACTGCACTTGTCCTGATCCTTTTACTAACAACGGCATCATTCTTCCTCCTTCTTCCCAACTGCCCTGGCTCTCTTCCTCCCCTGCCTCCCCATCTGTCTCAGGGTATGTCTTTACTGCCTCCCACACAAATGTCTCCGGGGTTCTCCTCTTCCCTCGGTCTCCCTGTGGAGTCCTTCCTTTCTGTCTTAATTCAATACTTGGTTGGCCCCTGGAGTATTTTTAGCATCTCTTCTGGCAACCCCTTCTCAGTAGCTTATCTAGCTCTCTCTCTACTTCCGCAAGTCGCTCCCCTACTGCCTCCTTCTCCTCTTCTAGGTTTCTACCTCCTACCTCTTCCCCACAAATTCTCACATCCTCTCTTTCTCTCCACTTAACTCTTGCTCCTCCAATGAGTCACTTTCTTTCTTCCTGTCCGTGTCTGTACACCTGTGGCAGGGACTCCTGATCCTTACTTGTGCTTGATTCCCTTCTCTCTTGTGTTTTTCCAAGACTCTCATCTCCTATTTTTTTTCCACTTCCTCTTGAATACCTCATCTCTTCCTGCCTTGATGAGCCACTTTCTTTTCTAGTCTGTTTATTTCTATAGTATAACCGATACTCCTCATACTCCTTTTCCTCTCTTTAAGTATTTCATCCGTTCAATCCCTTCTCGTATTGTTTTTTCTCCTCATTATCCCAAACTTGGACTTCTCCCTAAATGTTTACTGTTCCCGTCAGCAGGGGGCACTGCTTAGGGGTTCCTTCCTTATTATAGGGAGGGGGTTTTTCTGTTTCTTTCGCATCCGGGTACGGAGCCGAAGCCAGCTTCTCACCATACCCTTCTCTCTCTTTAACAGCCTGTTTCTCCAGCACCTTATTGTCTTCCTCACTTGTAATCAATATTCTACCTGTCCTCCTCAGCCTTTCTCCCTCCGTTCTGAAGAGTTTTAGCACTTCCATTTCTCGTTCTCTTTTTTGCTCTCTTTTCTTAGATTTATCTTCTGGTTTGTAATTTTTAATTAGTCCCTCCATTTCTTTGCACAAACTTACATCAAACGTTCCTTCTCTTGGCCACTTTGTGACCAGGTTATTGGTTCTTTTTTCCCATTTTTCTGAAGTTTTTGTGATCTCATTATTAATTAACGGGAATTTTTGCTCAGAATCTCTACTGCCGTTCCTTTACATGTCATGTTATTCTCTCTTTTTAAGGTATTTCGGAGATTCACAGTTCGTTTACTGGATAATATTACTTACTCTAATTCTACGCCTAGTCTAACACCACGTGGACTTTTTCTACATTAAATTCACTCTAATTCTAACACCATGTGGACTTTTTCTTCCTATAACACCACATGGACTTTTTCTTAACTAAACTTACTCTAATCTATGCCTAGTCTATTGTCTATCTACCAGCGCCTTAAACTCGTTTCCTATTCTGTTCTGCCCGTGCAGACCTCTATTCAGAGCGGTATCCACAGAACCTTCTCTTTGCACCTCGCCCGTTTAGACCCTTATCTCATAAGGCGGTATCCACGAGGATTTTCTGCTCTAAACACCTCGCCCGTTCAGACCCTTATCTCTTAAGGCGGTATCCACGAGGATTTTCTACTCTACTTTCCCTGACCGTTCAGCCCTTCATTTTGTACGAAGCAGTACCCACAGGGATTTACCAACACCACGTGGACTTTTTCTTAACTTAACTTCTTAACTTATTTCTACTTACCTTCACTGCAGTGTTCTTGATCAATCCTCTGAGCCTCCTCTGTTAACCCCCAATTCTGCCAGATTCTTTGGACCGGAGAGACCCTTCGGCAGTGGTTCCACACTTCTGAGACCTCCCCAAAGCCAACAGAATTCTTAGTCCAAATTGTCGCAAAAGCGCTTACTTTTTGTTTGGGTGCACCCTTAATTCTGTTAGCCTTGTAGGGGTCCCTGGAGGACTGGGAAGTATTCCCAATCTGCCATTTCCTTTCCGCAGGTCTCTATCTGGTCCTTCCGCGGTCGCCAATTATGTCGTGGTTTTTCGTGCCTCACAAATGACTAGGAGACGCAGAAGATTCTTCAAGAAGGGTTAAACTTTAATTCGCAAATCAAAGCTGAGACAGTCATTGACCGAGTCGCTGATTGCCCACCGATCCTCGGACACGGCATTTTATATAGCAAAATCCTGGTCCAGTTGCATTAGCATATGTAATCAATCTATAGTTGTGTATTACACGTACATCATGTCCCTATTGTTCCTATCAATTGGCTTAATCATGTTCTAATCTACATCTCTTAGCTACCTCTCATTAACATACCATTGTCTTCTACATTTTTAAGACTTCAGTCTCCTACTAAATTGGGTACATGCATAGCAAATAATAAACTCAGAACTGAGCAATGTTCTACCTCTCATTAACATACCATTGTCTTCTACATTTTTAAGACTTCAGTCTCCTACCAAATTGGGTACATGCATAGCAAACTGACTAGTTACACAGCAAATGATACAAGTTTTATACTCCATAATATTTTTATACTCCAATACTCCCCCCACCAAATCAGGGTTACGTGAAGCTATGGGAGCAGCTGGTGCATATCACAAGTCCTGGTTATGCTACCACTGATACCAAGCAGACAATCGCTGAAGAGTATTGAAAATGGCTGGGGTCACCCGTCTTGTAAAGAAACTGCCCAAAAGAAGGCAATGGCAAACCACTTCTATAAAAAATATTTCCAAGAACAATCATGGTCATGAGACCATGACCACATCATACTACACATGATGATAATAATGACTTTACATATAAACAACGGAGTGTACAACCTCCCTCCCCTTTCTTGATCCATTTTCAAAATCTCCCTCCCCCTTCTCAAACTCTGTTGCAATCTCTCGAAACAGCTTATCTATTACAAACCAACTGCTTCTCACAGCTACCTGGACTATACCTCGTCCCACCCTGTTACTTGTAAAAACCACATCCCCTTATCTCAATTCCTCCATCTCCAATGCATCCACTCTCAGAATGAGGCTTTTCAGTCTAGAACTAAGGAGATCTCCTCCTTCTTCAAAAAAAAGGGGATTCCCTTCCTCCACCTTCAAAGCTGCCCTCAACCACATCTCTTTCATTTTGCGCACATCTACCCTCAACCCAACCTCCCGCCACCCCACCAGGGATAGGGTTCCTCTCGGCTTCACCTATCACCCCATCAGCCTCCGCGTCCAACACATAATTCTCTGCAACTTCCACCAACTCCAGCAAGATCCTACCACAAAGCACAACTCACCCCCCCCCCGCCACTTTCTGCTTTCCGCAGGAATCACTCCCTATGCAACTCCCTTCTCCATTCGTCCCTCCCCACTGATCTCCCTCCTGGCACTTAGCTTTCCAAGTAGAACAAGTGCTGCACCTGCTCCCTCATTACCAATCAGAGCCCCAAACAGTCCTTCCGGGTAAGTGACACTTCACCTGTGAGCCTGCCGGGATCACCTACTGTAGCCAGTGCTTCACCAATATATTGATGAAACCCGACATAAATTGGGAGACCGCTTCGCCAAGCAATTATGATCCATCTGCCAGAAAAAAAAAGGATCTCCTAGTGGGCACCCATTTTAATTGCATTTCCTATTCCCATTCTGACATGCCAGTCCAAGGCCTCCCCTACTGTCGCAATGAGGCCACACTCAGGTTGGAGGAACAATGCCTTATATTCTGTCTAGCTGAAGGTATAGGTAACTTCTGATAATGCCCTCCCCTTTACCATCCCCATTTCCCTCTCTCACCTTATCTCCTTAACTGCCTATCACTTCCCTCTGGTGCTCCTCCCCCCTTTTCTTTCTTCCATGGCTTTCTGTCCACTCCTATCAGATTCCCTCTTCTCCAGAGCTGTTTCTCTTTCACCAATCAACTTCCCAGCTCTTTACTTCACCACTTCTGCCCCCGCCACCATCCTGGGTTCACCAATCACTTGTGGTTCTTCCTCCACCTCCCCTACTTTCTTACTCTGACTCTTCATCTTTTCCCCCCAGTCCTGCTGAAAGGTCTCGGCCCAAAACGTCAACTGTACTCTTTTCCATAGATGCTGCCTGAACTGCTGAGTTATTCCAGCGCTTTGTGTGTGTTGCTTGGATTTCCAGTATCTCAAGATTTTCTCTTGTTTATACAAGATCAGTTTGATTCCCAAACTTGAATAAACAAAATAGGTAAGCCCAACCTTGCCACTCCCAAGAAAGTAATATTGTGCTTGCACCTGAAGGCAAATTACACTAACCAACCCATACAGCTTTAGGATGTGGGAACTGGATCCGGCACCGGGAGGAAATCCATGCTGTCACAGAGAGAATATCCAAACTGCAGACAGTAGCAATGGAAATAGGGATTGAAGACTGTGCTGCTCATCCCTAATAAGTCATGACATTTCCAGGATAAGCCATTTTTGTAGTCTCAATAAATGAGACTACCAATAGTAATTTGCTTTAGTTTTGCTTCATCTATAAACAAAAGACTTCTCAAATATATGAGAAACCTTGACTCTTGGTTACTAGAAGCACCTATCTTCTGACAGACTACACTACACATAATCCCAGATACCAAGCTAAATAGAGAAAGTATTGCAAAACCAACATGTATAATTACTGCTAATTAAAAGCCACTAAATATAGAAATTCAGAAACAAAGATCTCCAAATAAACTAGAAAATTATGACTTATGAATCTTGATCTTGTGATAGATGTCCACTATCACATGCCAACATATGCTGTATGATCAATGCCAACAGCTAGAACAGAGTTCATACTCTCCATAGCAAACTGACAAGATCAAGAGTAAAACACAGTGAGATTGAAATATACTATCAATCATTGTGAATGGGAGCAAATGATGTTTAATTCAATTTATTACATTATATATTATCATAATTGTGAATGGGAGCAAATTATGTTTAATTCACAGCCAGCAATAGTATGGGCATATAATCTAAATAATAACCCTGTAGCGATGTGCTGCACACAGCGCTGAAATAACGACACGCAGTCGGTAAGTCGTTTCTAGACTAGTTTATTCAAACTTGACGGCGCTGGCATTTAATCCCTAGCGCCCGCCCTCTCCGGGCGAAAATGACATCAGAGGTGCATTACCAAAGTCTCTCCCAGCGCTGGCTATTTGTGAGCCGGCTCACCTGCACAGAAAGTGAGTCGCCACATAACCTCCACCCCCCCCCCCCCCCCCCAATGTTCACAGTCTGGATCAGCCTCTGTTTGGGAGGTCTGCCCCTGCGCCACGGTGCCTGAACCTCGACCGGCTGCGCCAAGTCCACATGGGCTGCTTTGAGTCGGTCCACTGTGAAAACCTCCTCTTTCCCCCCAATGTCCAGAACGTACATGGACCCGTTGTTGCTGATTACCTTGAATGGCCCCTCGTACGGCTGCTGTAGCTGTGTCCGGTGTCCACCCCTTCGTACAAACACAAACTTACAGTTCTGCAGGTCTTTGGGTACGTAGGTCGGGGTCTGTCCGTGCTGTGAAGTTGGTACGGGGGCCAGGTTGCCGAGCCTTTCGTGTAGCCTGTCCAGGACAGCTGCGGGTTCTTCCTCTTGCCCCCTTGGGGCTGGTATGAACTCTCCTGGGATGGCCAGGGGCGCGCCGTACACCAACTCGGCCGACGAGGCGTGCAGATCCTCTTTGGGCGCTGTACGAATTCCAAGCAGGACCCAGGGAAGTTCGTCCACCCGGTTAGATCTTCTCAGGCGGGCCATGAGAGCCGACTTCAAGTGATGGTGGAAACGTTCCACTAGTCCGTTCAGCTGTGGGTGGTAGGCAGTAGTGTGGTGTAGCTGCGTTCCCAACAGGCTGGCCACAGCCGACCACAGGCTGGAGGTGAACTGGGCGCCTCTGTCGGAGGTAATGTGGGCCGGAACCTCGAAGCGTGCTACCCAGGTTGCAATCAGCGCTCGGGCGCCGGAATCGACAGAAGTGTCGGAGAGTGGGGCCGCCTCTGGCCACTTCGTGAACCAGTCTACCGTAGTTAGGAGGTACTGCGCTCCTCGGGACACTGGTAGGGGGCCCACGATATCCACAAGAATGTGGTCAAACCTCCGGTGGGTGGGTTCGAGCTGCTGCGGCGGGGCTTTAGTGTACCGCTGCACCTTGGCTGTTTGGCACTGCGTGCACGTTCTGGCCCATTCACTGACCTGCTTGCTAAGTCCGTGCCACGCGAACTTGCTGGAGACCAGCCGGGCAGTTGTCCTGATAGATGGGTGAGCCAAACCATGTATGGAGTCGAAAACTCGCTGCCTCCAGGTTGCCGGGACAATGGGGTGAGGTTGGACGGTAGCCACGTCGCACAAGAGGGTCCTCTCACCTGGGCCTATGAGAAAGTCTTGCAGCTGCAAACCCGAGACTGCAGTCCTGTAGCTGGGCATCTCGTCGTCTGCCTGCTGCGCCTCCGCCAGTGCTACATAGTCCACCCTCAGGGACAGGGCCTGGACAGCTGGTCTGGAGAGTGCGTCTGCCACAACATTGTCCTTTCCCGAGACATGCTGGATGTCCGTCATGTACTCGGAGATCTAGGACAAATGTCGCTGCTGGCGAGCTGACCAGGGATCGGACACCTTCGTGAACGCAAAGGTCAGCGGTTTGTGGTCCATGAACGCGATGAACAGCCTGCCTTCCAAGAACTACCTGAAATGCCAGATTGCCAGATACAGTGCCAACAGCTCCCAGTCGAAAGCACTGTACTTGAGTTTGGGTGGTCGTAGGTGCTTGCTGAAGAACGCCAGGGGTTGCCAGCGCCCCTTGATGAGCTGCTCCAGCACCCCAACGACTGCTGTGTTGGATGCGTCCGCCGTGAGGGCGGTCGGAACGTCCGTTCTGGGGTGCACCAGCATCGCGGCATCTGCCGAGGCTTCCTTGGCTTTAACGAAAGCAGCCGCAGCTTCCTCGTCCCAAATAATGTCCTTGCCTTTACCCGACATCAGGGTGTACAAAGGGCGCATGATACGGGCTGCTGAAGGGAGGAAACGGTGGTAGAAGTTCACCATACCAACGAACTCCTGTAGGCCTTTGACCGTGTTGGGCCAGGCAAAGTGGCAGATCACGTCTACCTTGGCGGGCAGAAGTGTTGCTCCGTCTTCAGTAATCCTGTGGCCCAGGAAGTCGATGGTATCGAGACCGAACTGGCATTTGGCCGGGTTGATCGTGAGGCCGAAATCACTCAGGCGGGAGTAGAGCTGGCGGAGGTGGGACAGATGCTCCTGGCGACTACTGCTGGCTATAAGGATGTCGTCCAAATAGATGAACGCAAAGTCCAGGTCGCGTCCCACCACATCCATTAGCCGCTGGAACGTCTGTGCAGCATTCTTCAGGCCGAACCGCATTTGGAGGAACTCAAACAGGCCGAATGGGGTGATGAGTGCTGTTTTGGGGATGTCTTCAGGGTGCACCGGAATTTTATGGTATTCCCGGACGAGGTCTACTTTGGAAAAGATTCTTGCCCCGTGCAGGTTTGCTGCAAAGTCCTGTATGTGCAGCACGGGGTAGTGGTCTGGAGTTGTAACCTCGTTCAGTCTGCGGTAGTCGCTGCATGGTCTCCAACCCCCAGCTGCTTTGGGCATCATGTGCAGTGGGGAGGCCCAGGGACTGTCGGACCTCCGTACAATCCCCAATTCCTCCATCCTCTTGAACACCTCCTTCGCCAGGCGGAGCTTTTCCGGGCGGAGCCTTCGTGCGCAGGCATGGAGGGATGGTCCCTGGGTCAGGATGTGGTGCTGTACCCCGTGTCTGGGCATAGCTGCCATTAACTGCGGTGCTAGAATCGATGGAAAGTTCGCCAGGATTCTGGTGAATTCGTTGTCCGACAGCATGATGGAGTCCAGGTGCCGGGCTGGCAACTTGGCTTCACCCAGGGAGAATGTCTGGAAAGTCTCAGCATGTACCAGTCTTTTCCCTTGCAAGTCGACCAGCAGGCTGTGAGCTCGCAAGAAGTCCGCCCACAGGAGTGGTTAGGCCACGGCAGCCTGTGTGAAATCCCACGTGAACCGGCTGGCGTCGAACTGCAAGCTGCACTGTGCAGGTGCTGTAGGTCCGTATCGTGCTGCCGTTTGCAGCCCTCAGGGTGGGTCCTGGCTTCCTGTTGCGGGTGTCGTACACCATCGGGGGCAAGACGCTGATTTCCGCTCCGGTGTCGACCAAGAAGCGGCGTCCCGACTGTTTGTCCCAGACGTGCAAGAGGCTGTCCTGGTGGCCAGCTGCCATAGTCATTAGCGGCAGCTGGCCCTGGCCCTTTCAGGGCCGGCGACAACGGCGGGCTTTTATGCCCCACCGCTGGTGATAGAAACACCACTGTTCACTGGCCTCCTTACTCCTGCCTCTGTGTTGTGTGTGCCCCCCTGCCGGGCCCAGTCTGGTCCGCTGTTGGGCGCGTGGCCTGGTAGCCTGGCTGACGGACGCCATGCTCTCCCACAGCATGTCTGCCCGGGCCGCCACCTTCCGGGGATCGCTGAAATCTGCGTCGGCCAGCAGCAGATGTATGTCCTCGGGCAGTTGCTCCAGGAATGCTTGCTCGAACATGAGGCAGGGCTTGTGTCCATCTGCCAGGGCCAGCATCTCGTTTATCAATGCTGATGGCAGTCTGCCTCCCAAACCGTCCAGGTGAAGCAGGCGGGCACCCCGCTCATGCCGTGAGAGGCCAAAGGTATCAATGAGCAGCGCCTTGAATGTTCCATAATTGCCTTCTTCCGGGGGGGGGGGGGGGGGGCGACTGTATGAAATCCGCAACCTGGGCGGCAGTCTCCTGGTCAAGGGCGCTCACCACGTGGTAGTAACACGTGGAATCAGAAGAGATCTGCTGAATCTGGAACTGGGCTTCTGCTTGGCTAAACCACACACGTGGTCGCAGTTTCAGCAGAACTGTGTGAACAGATGAAGAGTTGGTCATCTTTGGTCCAAATCCCGTTTGGACCGTCGGGGTCACCAATGTAGCAATGTGCTACACACAGCGCTGAAATAACGACACGCAGTCAGTAAGTCGTTTCGAGACTAGTTTATTCAAACTTCGCTGTACTGGCATTTAATCCCTAGTGTCCACCCTCTCCGGGCAGAAATGACGTCAGAGGTGCATTACCAAAGTCTCTCCCCGCACGCTGGCTATTTGTGAGCCGGTTCGCCTGCGCAGAAAGTGGGTCGCCACAACCCTTTGTTAATTCATTCATGGAATGTTAATGAATGTTAATTCATTCATGGAATAAGGGCATAAGACCATAGGAGCTATTCAGCCCATCAAGTCTGCTCTAAAACATGGTCAAGATTTATAGTAATCCCTAACTGTGCTTAAGCCTTTAATGGTGAACTATCTTTTTAACAATGTGGCCATTTCAGAGGATCATGAAAAGTAAGCAAGTAAGTAAGACATTGTCCTGGAATCACACCAATGTCAATCTAAGTAAGGATGGCAGACTTCCTTCATCTAACATCCTTGAAGAACCTGACAGAATTTTATAACAACCTAGTACTTTCATATCATGCTTACTGACATAATATTCCAGATGGATATTCCAAAATTGTAGGCTAAATTTAATCTGGCAGCTGTCTTGGTGGATTTTAACGAGTCTTCACATCATTCATGTGGAACACTGAATTACTAAACCAGGTGCAGAACTACTACACATTGGTACAAAATATTGTAAAATTGTGCACCTATTTCAAACACTTTATATTCAGGATTTGGATATTAGTGATATACAATGGTCTTCATCTTTTAACATTTTCAGATACATGCAACTAATAATGTTTACATACCACTCATGCAGTAATAGTTATTGTCTTAAACATATGAATTAAAGCATTTTTGCTGTTGATTTGTCAGAAGACAGAATTATGTCATGTGACAGCAGGTTGTTAATTATGTGTGTATAAAAGATTTTCAGCAAATATGAAAAATTTTCCCAGTGATTGTTTACCAGTGGCACAGGAAGTTCAGCAATATACAAGGTAGATATTACAGATTCTTGTATAATCACACAGATGGTTCAAAAGATCCAGTGACAGGTCGTAAGGTGTTTCTGTTTATGTTCCAAAATTTCAGGTAACTATTAAAAAAAGATTATCAGTCAAAGTACCAGTATTCACATCTGAGGCTTCACTTTAGCTTTGGAATGGGTCAAAGAAGTACACCATGATCACATACTTCTCAGAATCAAGTTTATTATCACTGGCACGTGACATGAAATTTGTTAACTTAACAGCAGCAGTTCAATGCAATACATAAGCTAGAAGAGAAAAAAAATATAATAAATAAAAGTAATATTAATAAACAAGTAAATCAATTACAATATATGTATATTGAATAGATTTTTAAAATCCGTGCAAACAGAATAGAAATACTGTATATTAAAAAAAGTGAGTTAGTGCCCAAGGATCCAATGTCCACCTAGGAATCAGAAGGCAGAGGGGAAGAAGCTATTCCTGAATTGCTGAATGTGTGCCTTCAGGTTTCTGTACCTCCTACCTGATGGTACAAGTGAGAAAAGGGTGCTGGAGGTCCTTAATAATGGACACTGCCTTTCTGAGGCACCACTCGCTGAAGATGTCCTGGGCTAGTACCCAAGATGGAGCTGACTAGATTCATTCTGTGCTGTAATTCATTCTCAGTTTTAAACCTCTATTAACAGAGGTACTTCAAATTGTCGGCCAGACATTCTTTTTGAGATTAGGTAACATCTGTCGAGACTGTATGATCTCGGCCTGTCTATACATTTCATATGGATTCCTGCCCACAATGGAGTTTAAGGAAACAAGATAGCAGGCATTCTTGCCAAGCAATCAATTAAAATTAAGGATATAAATGTAGTGGTGTCTCTGCATCAGGAAAGCCATAATTAAAAAATCTATCAATCACTGTGGCAACAAAGTTGAGGTAAAGAAAAGGACCACACTTATATAATATTCAGAGGATGCTGGGAACTCAATGGTATAAAAGGAGAGAAGTTATACTTACAGGTTTACAATTTGGACATACTAGGTTGAATAATTTCCTTTACAAAATTAATATGCATGATACAGGCACTGTACAAAGTGTACTTGTCAAGAAACTGTGAAGCATATATTGTTTCAACGCAGTTCATATGCGGAGCAAAGGAAACATCTAGTGGCTAAATTGAAATCTTTGAGACAGATAAGAGTTCACCATGAAGTTTGTTAGGATATTACTGCCATCATAATGTACAAAAGTGTGTATTTGACTTCCTGAAAAGCATTAAACTTTTTGATATTATTTGATTCTTTGGGAGAGGGACAAGTATTTAATGGGTATACTTCCTGTCTCTTCGCTCCACACTCCAACTCAGTAGGTGGCCACAGATCAAAATGTCTGCCAACTGACATTAAAAATTACAAGAAGAAGAAGAGAAAATTATCATAGACTATTGTTAAAAGAGGTACCAAGGAACAAACCTGAGAAGATATAATACCATTTGTTGTTAGACTGTAGGGCAGCAAAAAGAATGAGAGAGCAGTTTTTTTTTGCAGAAAATGGTTTGGTTGAGTAGACTTTATTTCAAGCTGTGGTCTTTGCTGAGTGGTGTCAATAATTATTTAAGATTCATGCACATGTTGTCAGGAACAGCAGAATGTGACTGGGACTTTTTAGTTGAATAATGTAAACTTTTTGTTCTTTTGCTACTTTTTGTGTAGCAACACACTCTGAATCAGAACAATCTAGATGAGTACTGGAATTGCCAAGGTCTAGAATATTATAGGGCAAGTTGTGGTATAGGGGTTTATTATGGGTAGGTACTTAATCATCAGCATAGACACGATTTGCCAAAGGGTTCCTGTGTTGCATGATTCTGTAACTGACTAAACGAAACTGGAGGAAAGATGAAATTTGTAATGTTATTAATGCCATATTCTGGATTTTTTCCCTTTAATTTTGGTTAATACAGTTTTTAAACGTAGCTCCTAAAAACACTTTAAAGAAAATAGATAACATGCTATTCTACAGCTCAGAGTCTTAGCAGCTATAAGCAAGTCCACCAGTAGGTGACTGATTAAAATGTTGAGCAAGAGTTCAAAATTGCTTAAGTACTTATAGCCCAGAAGGCTTTCCAGAGATTGAGGCCCATAGCTATGGAGTGTTCTGTAAAGAGGATAAGAATGATAACATCAATACTTTGTTTAAAGGGGATCAATACAGCTCATCAACACAACTTGGTGCCAGTAAGGATTTTAGTTGATTGAGTCATCTCTTTTACTAAGGATTTAAGTTTGATTTTTGTTCAAATGAAATCATCCACTACCTTGCATTGCATTTATGTCTGGGGAAAATTGCATTGAACTAATGTAGAATTAGTGTTGGAGAAACTGCGGTGACTTCAAAGGTCGATGATGTATTAGCATTGAAAACTTACATGATAATCAACATATACAAGCATTAACCTAACTAGACTGAGTATTCCATGCAAAAAATTTTATGTATAAAACAGACCAAATAGCATTCATCTAATGTTACAACAATCCCACCAACCTGGACTTAATGGTAATAATTACATATAAAGTGAATTGCATTTTGTATGCGATCATAAATTAGAACTTTAGTTTTGATAACTTGAATGTAAACTTTTCAGTTTTCTCCTTAATATCAATGGTATTTAAAGCAAACAGTTTAGAATTTGCTGTTAATGTTTAACATAATTTAGCAACCAATTAAATGAATTTTCAGGAAAAAATATCAAGTATATTTTAATGGACATAATACTATCATTTGCTTTTAAAAAATGAATTGGCATCTAAATGTGGAAGAATGAATAACTTCCAACTTCTGAGCATGTCTTGTGTACCAGCATCATGCAATTTTGTCTCTGATTCTTTAATAGATTTAAACATTGAAAGCACCACTTTGATCCAACCCTACATTTCATCCAAAATGAGTTGCAAACACTTCTACACAGACATTCATTAAGAAAAGGTTGGGAATAATGACTGTTGGATCAAATTAGGTTGGTGGTCATAGAAGGACTTCTATCAGGAAGAACTGATGATAGAAGAGGCTGCCTACTGTAAATTGTAAGATTATTGAAATTCCCTATTTATTAAAAAGACCTGGTAAGATTGTTTGCATTTCACCTAGTACCATCCAATTGTCAGAACAACAAGATTACAATTCAGTTATTCTGGCCTTGGTTTTGCACTGAGATCCTGAAGGCAATACTTTGTAACTCAACATTTCTATTCCCTTATTTGCTATTCTTGAGTTTTCCTGTCACATGGTTAGAGATTAAACTTGAGCATACTGTTTTCCCTGACTCGTGGGTTTTCTCTGGATTCTCCTGGTTCTTCCTACATTCCAAAGACCCACAGGTTCAGGAGAAAGTTATGATGCTGGAAGTATGGCGACACTGGTGGGCTGACCCCAACACATCCTCAGACTGCGTTCATTGACACAAACAACACATTTCACTGTTTGAAAGTACATGTGATAAAGCTGATCTTAATCTTTAAAAAAAAATCATGTTCATTTTATTGATTGTTCACTGCTAATGGCTAAGAGCTCTGGGAAAGTAACTACCATACAAATTACAGTGGCTAATGAAGAAAGCCTATCAATAGTGGGTTGTAGGCAGCCAGGGTATTCTGATAAATGATCTCCTTTGGAGGGATTGGTTTCATGAGATCCCCTGGAAAGGGACTAGCAGCCACTAGAGGTATTACCATCAGACATTACAAATTCATCAAGTGTTTGCTCTGGTTTGGGCAAGTTCAGTTATGTGCCTCCAATGGGAATGCAAGTAATTAGAGTGTTTTTTCTATATACTATATTGCTGTATTTGACATTGAATAAAACACTCTCAATATTCTCACAAAAAACAGGAAATTTTTGGTAAATATCTTGGGCTGATTGATTCTCTCAAAATTTCAGTTTATTTGTACTTGAAACTGAAATTTCACATTGCCTTTCTTCATGTTGAATGTTTGCCATTTTGAAAATGAAGATCAATTAAAATATTTTCATGTTATAATTATATCAGATCCCACAAAATTACAAACTTATTAATACAGCACAACTATTCTGAACCAGTAAGCCTTTGGTATTTATTTTAGCATAAATATATTAAATGGTATAATTCCTATTTTATAAATACAGTGGTAATAAAACTGAATTCCAAAACTGCTCTTCAAGTTGAATGAAGTATCTTTTCTGTGTATCAACATGGTTTCCTTGTACCTTAAGTAATAATGCAGAATCTTAAAAATTTGTTTGAAAGATTTTGCTTGTAATTAAAACACTTAAGATTATTTAAATGTCATTTCTCCTTTTGTAGTTCTAGGAAATGCATCGTAAAGTGGAAATATGACTGTACTCGAAGTACAGGAATTTGATAATGATCAGGTAATCCAAACAATTGTTGGAAAGATGGATATCGGCCAGCATCCCTGATTATAATTCCACTTCATCAAAATAGTTCCATGGGATATTTAGTTCCAGGAAGGTCATTTAGTATTTTAATTTCCCTTGAAGTTGGCAGTTAGCCAGCTCTTTGAACTGCTGCAATTCTTCTAATGAAAGCACTTCCACAATGCTGTTCCAAGATTTAGGCTTATTGGGAACAAAAGAACATCAGTATAGTGTGCTCTTTAAAGAACCTATAGGTGGCACCATTTCCCTTCTGTCTGCTGCCTTCATCTTTTGTGATAGAGGTGGCTGATTTCAGCATAGCTTTGACAATTAACCAGGGCATTTTATAGATATTATATATTGCAGCTACAGTGTAGCAGCTGTGGGGAAACAAATGCAGAAAGTAGCAAAAGGTTTGTCAAACAAGCAGGTTGCTTTGTCCTGGATGGTATTGAACTTTTTCAGGCAAATAGTTTTCCATCACATCCTTGACTTGTAACATTCCTTCCATCCTGCACACGGACTGTTTGAACTGCTTCCGTCTGGTAGGCGCTTCAGATCCCTCCAGACTAAGACTAATAGGCATTGGAGAAGTTTTTTCCCTACTGCGGTCACTTTGCTGAACAGTTAACTGCCGGTTAATTGTCGGCTAACTATTACCTGGATTGCACTCCTGTATGTATAATCTATATTTTCATTTATATTTATCATTATTATTGTTATGAGCAGAGAGACAACATCTGCCGGAAGTAAATTCCTTGTATGTGCACAGGTACTTGGCGATTAAAGTCTGATTCTGATTCTGATTATATGCCTTGAAGGTGATAGAAAAGTCTTGTGTTGTCAAGGGCAGAGCAACTGTCTACAGGACACGCTGCCTCTGAATTGCTCCTGTAGCCACAGTACCTGTGGGTCTAGGTCGGGGGTCGGCAACCCGCGGCTCCGGAGCCACATGTGGCTCTTTTACGTCTGTGCTGCGGCTCCCTGTTGCTTTGGGAAATAATTGGTTGTGGCGACCCTTTTCCTGGCACATCCGAACCGACTCACAATAAGATAGCCTACGGGGGTTTGCGAGCACAGAGCTTTGGAGCCTCTGCGCCATTGGGGGGGGGGGGGCAGGTTGAGGGAGGCTTAAAAGTGAGGCTGAAGATTTCAAATAAAGTTTTTTCCTTCGACTGCAGTTACCGACTCCGTGTCGTAATTTTAGCGCTGCGTGTAGCACACCGCTACATGGTCAGTATTTAATTAAAATGTATTTTATGTTAGTTTGTTAGTTTTTGAAATGTAAATCTAAATTTGAAGATTATGGTGATCTTGTACAATCTAAATAAGACGTTGTGGCGACCAATTTCCTGACACATCCGAAACGGCTCACAATTAGCCAGCGTTCAGGCTAAGGGAGATAGCCTACGGGGGTTTGTGAGTACGTGTCTTTTGCAGCATCCGCGCCCATGGGGGGCGGGTTGAGGGAGGCTTAAAAGCAAGGCTGTTTAGTTCGAATAAAGCTATCTTTGACTGCAGTTTACTGACTGCGTGTAGCAACCGCTACAACGTGTTTTTATCGCTGGCTGTCCAGAGGGGAGGTGCTGAAACGCTTTGTCGCGCGTTTGGAAGAAGTGAAAACTTCCCTGGGCAGCAAAGGGCTCAGCTTTCCTGAGCTGGAACAGCCAGAGTGGCTGGAAAAGCTACACTTCATGGTAGACATGACAGCGCACCTGAACACGCTGAACACAGCTCTTCAACGGGGTAAGGACGTACAGCCCTGCACATGTTGGAGGATGTTTTGGCATTCGAGCGCAAGTTGACGTTGCTTGCCAGAGATTTACAGAAAGGCACATTGTCTCACTTCCCCAATTTGAGAGAGTTCAAACAATGTCACGACATGATAAATTCGGAGTATTTACATTCTGCAATCATCGCAATGCAAACATCGTTTGGGAAACGCTTCTGTGAGTTCAGAGAGGAAAAAAACACATTATCCTTCCCGGTCACTCCCCTAAGCATCGATCCATCCCTACTGAATACGACTGCATTGTCAGGTGTGAGTCAACCTGAACAAGTATGATAAATATTTTAATTGCGTATTATTTTACGTATATTCATATGTTTTCATTGTTCAGTGAAATAGTCCTTTTATTTTTCAGGTTGACAGCTGGCTGACGTTATTTTTGGTTTGCTGCTGGCGGCAAATTTAAGTTTGGCGTTTTTCATAAATACAAGAAGGACTCAAATAGACGTTGAGTATTTTACTTAAAAGTAACCTTCAACCCAACGTCTTTTTTTCGGAGTTCAAAATGTTTTTGTTGCATGCAGAAATGTAATTTCGTTTTCTCTGCAGGAGTTCATCAATTTCATAAATGCAACACATTATAGTTTGTTTATACATAGCATAAAGGCAAAACAAAACGTTGTACGCAGTGTTATTTCATTTTAAATGTCAAACGGGTTTTGCGGCTCCCAGTGTTTTCTTTTCTGTGGGAAACGGGTCCAAATGGCTCTTTCAGTGGTAAAGGTTGCTGACCCCTGGTCTAGGTGAAGCTTTGGTCAATGGTCACTAAGGATGTTGAGAATGCAGTATGTGGTTAGGCTCTCTGTTAATGGAAATAACCATTGTCTAGCACTTGAGTGGAAAATACCATGTGCCACACAGGAGCCCATGCATAAAGATTGTGTCCATCTTGCTGTCTGTAGTTTTTCCTCAATTGATATAGATATAATTTTAACCATGTGCAATCATCAGCAAACATCACTAATGATCATATGAATGAAGGAAAGTTAGTGAAGCAGTTAAAGACAATTAGCCTTGGACATTGCCATTGCCCCGAGGCACTCTCACACCAATGGTCTTGCTTTGTTTCTTTTGTCATGTCTATTAACTTAGTTTGCCAAGACTCTTTGGCAGCACACTTGGTGAAAAACTCTACCAGTGACAAAATTCAGCTCTTTCATTCATGTTTAGAAGAAAGTTGTGGGGTCTAGAGCTCACTGGTCCTGGCAAAACCCAAAGTGAGAATTTGAGAGCAAATTATAACTGCCTCTTCAACAAATGGCAAGAAACATTTTCCATCACTTTGCTAATTGAGAAAAGATGTTCGGTAATTATCTAGATTGCATTTCTCCTTTCTGTGGGAAAGAAGTTCTTGAACAACTTCCCATTTTTTTTTAGTAGATGGCAGTGTTGCAGCTGAAACAGATTGTGCTGAGTAACAGATAGCTCTGGGCACAGGTCTTCAATTCTACAGCCAGGATGATGACTAGACCCTTTAGCACTTGAGTACTGGGACCTGCTAATGGGGGTAGAAGTGAAGATGTTTTTGGAGCTATGTGTAATTTACAGTCAAAGCAAGACCTAGCAAGTCTTAGTTGTGTCTGATCTGTTCTATCCCTAATTTTACTGCATAATATACATGTAGTCCAGTTTTGCAGCTAGGGTTAATGCCTCATCTTGAGTTTGCCCAGAACTCATTTGAAGGACCTGTCCTAGGCCCAGCACCAAAGAGGAATTGTGAAGAAAGCACAGCAGTGCCTCTACTTCATTAGCAGTTTGTGGAGCTTCGGCATGACATCTAAAACTTTGACAAACTTCTGTAAATGCGTAGTGCAGAGTATATTGACTGGCTGCGTCACAGCCTGGTCTGGAAACACCAAAGCTCTTGAACAGAAAAGCCTACAAAAAGTAGTGAATATGGCTCAGTTGATCACAGGTAAAAACCCTCCCAACCACCGAGCACATCTACATGAGACACAGGAAAGCAGCATCCATCTTCAGGGACCCCCACCGAATAGGACATGCTCTCTTCTCACAGCTGCCATCAGGAAGAAAGTACAAGAACCTCAGGACTCACTCCATTAGGTTTAAGAACAGTTACTATCCTTCAACCATCAGACTCTTGAACACAAGGGGATAACTTCACTCAACTTCACTTGCACCATCACTGAAAAGTTCCCACAACCAATGGACTTACTTCTGAGGACTCTTCATCTCATGTTCTCGATATTTATTGCTGATTTATTTATTATTATTTCTTCTTTTTGTTTTTGCACAGTTTGTTGTCTTCTGCACTCTGGCTGAATGCCCTAATTGGGTGATATTTCAATGATTCTGTTATGGTTATTATTCTGCAAATTTATTGAATATGCCCACAAGAAAATTATTCTCAGGGTTGTATATAGTGCCATGTATGTACCTTAATAATTAAATTTACTTTGAAAGGTGGCCTTTTGCCACCTTTATTGAACCAGAATTAATTACATGGCTTTATACTAATGACAGAGCAATGGAAATTCTAAACCATGATTTTAAAATTGTGCTGAAATACATTTCTGCTACCATTGGTCTGTAGAACTGTAGTGCCACACAAGACACTTGAGGATACCTTTGGGGAGAAAACAGGACTAATCAGAATTGACAGAAAATGGTAGTCTTACAAGAATGATGTCATCAACACACATTCACCTGCGCTCTCTTATTATCATGCTTCTATTTTGGCAGTTAAGTGCTTTAGGTTTTGCCAATTAGGTCAGAATTGTGCCATATGGTGATTAACATTTAAAGGACTCACCATATGCCATTGCTACTTGCTGTGTTTATCCCTAACATTCAACATGGGGGAAGAACTGATTTATCTGAGTTAACTTATTTAACTGAGTTGATGGAAGAAGTAAAGCAAGCAGAACATTCCCTTGGACATATGTGATTTGTTGTCAAGAAACTTCAAGTGGTCCAGAACAACATTGCTGCCTCAGGGGGGATTTTGCTGCCAGGGTCAAGATGCAGCCAGGGATCAGAGGAATCTGGAACACACTTTTAAAACATGAATCTGTGAGTAACTAAATCAGGCTGTTGCTTGAATAGCTTGTGGGATTGTTTCACAATTTAGTTTGTTTCAGGAGAAAAATCCTTGCAAAGTTGACTGCAGGAAGAAAACCGGAAGAACAATTTATAAACCTGAGAAAGTCTGCAGATGCTGGAAATCCAAAGCAATGCACACAAAATGCTGCAGGAACTCAGCAGGTCAGACAGCATCTGTAGAAATGAGTAAACATCTGTGTTTCGGGCTAAGATCCCTCTTCAGGATGACCCTTCTTCTCAGTCCTGAAGAAGGATCTCGGCCCAAAATGTCAACTGTTTATTCATTTCCATAGATACCGCCTGAGCTGCTGAGTTCCTCCAGCATTTAGCGTATGTTACTTCGAAAGAACAATTTGGTGGCTGATAGTTAAGGTGGTTTATCATTCTGGCTTATCATTCAATGATCACTCATCTGAAAGACAGAAATGGGCTTGGTAAAGCAGCTCAACTGGTTCTGATATTCAAATAGCACAGGAATTGAAATCTTCATCCCAACTCTTTGACACTGACAAGTGCTTTCCTAAACCAGTCCTATTTGCCTGTAATGTTTGGCCCATATCTCTCCAGGACTTTTTCTATCCATGCACATATTCAGAGCAGCATTCCTTCAATACTGCTTGAAGCCAGACAATTTTGCTTTGGGCTTGAACCCACCCACCGTCTGTTTCTGAGAAGCAAAGTGTTATGCACTGATCCATAGCCAACAAGAGATCTTGGAATACCAAGAAACATAGAATTAGATGTTATACTGCATCCAATATATCAAGGTGGCACCACCTATGACAGTGTGGGCTTCCTCCCACAGTCCAAAGGTGTACTAGTTAGTAGGTTAATTAGTCATTGTAAATGGTCCAGTGCTTAGGTCATGCTTAAATAGATGGGCAGCTGGCTGACGCAGCTCATTAGACTGGAAGAGCCCGTTCCATGCTGTATCTCTAAATAAATACCATGCAAGACGGGAGGGAAACAATTGAAACTTTGAGGTGATAGGTCATAAACTTACTTCATTGCTTCTTACTGAGTAAGTCCATTATTTACCTACTTTGAAATAGCCAAATGACTGATAGGACGTGAACAAATTTCACACATAAACGCCTACAATAAAGAATGAAAAGTAACGAAGAAATGTAGCAATATTTCAAACCATAAATATCCTAAATGATTTCAAGTAGACAAATAGATGTAAAATTAAGTGAAGATAGAAACACTAAGTTTTTTCAGTAAAAGACATTTAATATTCTGAGTGAAACACTGATCCATTTTTAAAGTTCTTCAGAACATAAAACCCAAATGGAATCCATGCCTAACCCAAGTAATTAGTATTGTTCATAGGGTATGACTAAATTTCTGCATCACTCGTGTTTTCCATAACTATCTGACCCAGAAACTATTGACAAAAAAGCAAATATACTTTCTATGCCATGCTTCAACTGCTATTATTCAAAAGACTTCTCAGGTGCACTGTATGCAAAAGTATACAAAGCATCTAACATGGTTTAAGTATTCAGGTCAGCATATAAAATGTCCCAACTTGCATCCAATGAATGCTTTTTTTAAAAATTCTCTCAAAACTTAAATATGCTGGCAAGCACTTAAAATACATAATCTTGTCTATTCAACAATATGCATCAGGCTGGAGTTGTTTAAGTAGCTTAAACCAGAGCTACCACTTCAAAATGAGTTCAAATCCTGCTAAACAACTAAGGAAGTTAAAAATCACCAAACTAAATAGTTTAGTGTAAAATTAGTAGTTGACCATTAATACCTTCAACTTCAATACTGTCTTAAACAAAAACAAATCACATTCACTAATGTTATTTAGAGGAGCAAGTTTAACATCTTACCTCTGCCTGTATGACTCCAAACCTTGAGCAATACGAGTAAGATTACACTTCCTAGAAATTATTCACGTCAAGAGCAATTAGAGATGAGCAATAAATTTAAGCTTTACAAGAAACGCCCACATACCTTTAATGGATATTGTAAAGTTTCCTGCACAGACCAAATGAAACCTAGCATTTTGGAGTGAAATATTTTACCTTTTCTGCAATTAGATTAAGAATTATCAAAACATACAGTGAAATGTGTTGTTTGCGTTAACACCAAAGGATGGGCTGAGGTAGCTCACAGATGTTGCCACACATTCTGGCACCAACATAGCATGCCAACAATGTTCAGCAAAGTAACACAAGCCCATTCAGACCTCTGACCAAAGTCTCGCCGACCTGGGGTTTATTGGTCTCCTCAGTGCCTGCCAACCCAACCTCTGGGATCACTGACCTTTAACTGTAGATCATTCCAACCCGTACACAGAACACAAAAGAAAAATCGATCCAAACCCAAGAGCAACAACTAAGTCTGAGCCAGGACATCGATGGACATTACAAGTTGGTGCCATCTTGACCAGAATTAAATACTGAGAAGGAACAAACTGCAAACTGTATAATGCAATTGCAAAGCTGAGCTCCACAGGAATTTCTACTGCAAGCCTAAACCAATATTAATGAAAACATTCAAACTAGGCTCTAGCAAATGAAGTACAAAAATATAAATGCTGTTACATTTTGGCATTTTGTTGTGGACAAAATTTATATACTCCTTAGTTTTGGACTTTTTATTCCTAAATTTCCCAAAATAATCTTGTATTGTATCAAAAGCTCTTTCTCATAAACTACGTTAATTTTAATGATTGTTTTTAATCAAGCAGAGTACTTGACTCCTGACTTTAACAAATATTACCTGTCTTTTCTTGGTATGGGAGCAAGTTATTTGTGGTATCAATAATACTTATTGGTAAGTGGAGTTAAATAAAGATTAGAGGTCTTTAGCTATTACTATAATCCATATGATGCCAGTGTAAACTGAGCATACTTCAGGAACCAAGGTTCTAACTTCAATTTCATTCATCGTAAAAGAATACAAGCTTTTCACAGCATTAGGGGAGAACTTTATTTTTATGTTGGATCATTTAGGAGTACCCTTCTTTGAAGTGGTGAATTTGTGTTCTAAGAATTTAAAAATGGCTTTATAATTAAATAGCTGAATAACTAACTAGATGCAATAAATTTAAATTTCACAAATTACCAAAGCAAGACTAAACTCATATACCTAGAAATCCATTCCTGCTTAATAGCAATAAATATACTACAAGGTAATGACAGTACACTGTCATCTGCCCCCAAAAGTCATCCAAATTCCAACCATAACAAAAGCTTGCGTACAACATATTATCACTACTGTATAGTGTTTTGTAGCACTGAGCAGAGATGAAAGAAAGGAAAATAAAACCTATTGAATCTGCAATCCTAATCAAGTTACAAAACTAAAAACATTGTATTATATTCAAGTAACAATAAACAATCAGTAACATGAGCCAAATACAAAGGCTGGTACCAGAATATCAGACACACAAGAAATCAAATGTCAGAATAGCCAACATAGCTATCAAAAGCATCCCGCTACCACATAGTAAAAGGGGGGAAAAATAAACAAAATTCAGGAAAAACTACATTTTCAAAATATTTCACCATTTATTTTTCCCCTAAATGATTTGGCTGTATTTTAAATTTCTCATCTTTGCCCTGAGTTCTTACAATTATTAAAAGAAAAACAAAGAATCACCAATAACACTCCCTTCCCTAGCAATTTGAAATAACAATTTTGTGTAAGAAAATGGGTGCAGAATAAGTTGCATAACACAAAGGATTTAAAATACCTGATTTGTTTGAATAGATGTTCAGCTCTTTTGGTTGTATGGCACAACTGCATAAAATACCACCTGATCTCTGACTGAATTGCTGTGAGACCTCAACGAGTAGCTTATCCTTGAACGGGTGGAGTTAGTACTGATAAACTGCTCTCAGTTCAGTAAAGGGCATGTCAGCCAGGTCATAGGTTATTTTTGAAGTATAGCAAATTGGAGGGTGGACCTTGTAATAAAGATCCTGGAAGTGTGCAAGAGAGTGAAATTAGAGATTACTATAAAATCCAGAAATGGTGGAAAAATTTAATTTGCTGAGAAGGATAAAATCTACCCTAGAGTCAGAATGGAGTCAAATCCTTAATAAAAAGATAATTCAATACAACCAATAGGCCAATCATAGGAACAGAAGTAATTGAGGAAGCGCTATAAACCGATCAGTCCAATTTACTCCCACTGAAATTCCAGCTGTGATTACTCATCAATTCAATGTGTTTAATGTCAATGCTTAGATATCCAACTCATTTCTCATCCTTCGAGTCCAAAAGGGTGAAATACTTCTCAATTCCATGTCCTTGTGTCAATGCATGTGGCTAATCCTGAATTTTTCTACACTTTGTTGGTCACACATGCTAGAACTTACTGAACTTTCAAGGTAAGAACTACAACAACCGCATCTGACCAGATCAACAACTTTGCCAAAAAATGCATTCTAAAATCAGTAGTCCTATTTCCCTCCAACCTTAGTATCAAGAAAAAGGGTCTCAACCCAAAAACTTAACTGTTTTTTCATTTCCATGGATGATGCATGACCTGCTGAGTTCCTCCAGCATTTTGTGTATTTTGCTTTGGATTTCCAGCATCTGTAGAATTTCTTGTGCTTAGTGTAAGGAACTGTTTGTAATGCTTCCCTTAACCCAGTAGACTTGTCTTCCTGAGTCACTGACACCATTCACTCCTAATTTAGAACTCGCTATATTTGTCCAATTTCTATCCCATTTCCCCTTGTGTTCTTGCTGAGTTCACCTCATTCATCCTGACTGCTTCTCTGATTCCATCCTCTTTGAAGACAAGGACAATTCAAAATTCTACTACTACTATAATTTAGTCTTTTGTACCAAATAATCTAGCAGTTTCAGATTCCTGGGAAAGTAATATGTGGAATGGAAAATTCTCAACCTTGTGCTCAGGTTTGGCAATCTCTCCCTACTTCCAAAATCTCTTCTAACCAATGGAATACTGTAATTTTAAATTTTTGGTCATCCTCAAAAATATCAATGTTTTCACTTTAAACTAAGTTTGCCTTCCTGATCCGGGGGTGGAGTTTCAAGATGGCGACGTAAACATCTGCCTTTTAGGCGCTCTTTATTTTTTTAACTATAATCACCCTTTAATTAAATCTTTTCGAATTTAATCATATGAGTTGATACTTTCGATTAACTTTTTTTTTCCTAAAACTATATTTGATCTAATTCTGTCAAACTTAAAATGGCTACTAGCAAGAAATCGTCTAAGGAGCCTTTGTCTATCGACGCAATTTCTAATCTTCTGGATGCTAAACTTGCAAGTTTGGAAAGCAAGCTGGAAAGTAAAATGGAAAGTAAAGCAACCAGTTTGGAAAGTAAACTGGCAAGTTTGGAAAACAAGCTTACCACGAAAATGTCTGAACTTGAAGGAGTTGTTAGATCGCTTGATAATAAGCTTCAATCACAGGCATCGGATATTCAGCGGCATGAAGATAAGTTTACGACTCTTGAAAAATTAATTTGTGAAAAAGTACGTACAATTGAAGTGCTGGACAAGAAGATACAATCGACTGTTAAAACAGTAGATCAGTATAAGTTTAAAATTACTGATCTCGAAAACCGATCTCGCAGACAGAACTTGCGAATCATCGGGTTTCCCGAAAAAGTTGGGTCCGGTGATTTCACTGAATTTTTCTCTAAATTACTGTGGGAAATTTTCGGTGGTGAAGGTTTGCAAGCTAAACCTGTTATCGACCGCGCTCATAGAGTTGCGAGGTTTTCGGCTACGAGTGTTAAACCACGAGCGGTGATTGTTCGCCTTCATTATCCTCGGGAGAAAGAGCTTTTAATTTGATTAGCTCGTTAAAAAGGTATGATTTCTTACAATACCAACACATTTCGAATTGTTGAAGATTATTCGTTCGAAGTAATGAGAGCGAGAATCGCTTTTAAACCAGTGATGGCAGAGATTCACTCGATTGGACTTAAACAAGCTTTAATGTATCCAGCGAAGCTTAGAATTACGCTGAATGACAACAGTCAGCCATTTTTTAACACTCCGGAAGAAGTGAAGAAATTTGTTGAAGAATATCGATCTTCTAGTGCAACTTGAACTATGTGTTACGTTGAAGATTTTTCGGAGAGAGGATGCCATTTCATTTTAAGTTTTAACCTACGAAGCTGGGTTATAACTTCTTATCCTGATCTACGGGTCTGGCTTTTTTTACTTTCATCATTGTTTATAGATGCTCTTTTTAATTTTTATAATATCTTTTTTTTATTCTTTTTTCTGTTTCGGATATATACGTTTATATTTTGTAATAATGATTTACTTTTTTTTCAAGATGTCGTTTCTTTTTCCCGTAAGACTTTGTTTTCTGTAAGCATTTATTTGTTTGCCTGTACTTAGAAATGGGACGAATGTTTTGGATTTTATTGGTCTTTTTTTTTTATATATTGTAGTGTCTATTAAATCCCTTTTCTAATCCTATTTTGATAACCTTTTTTTATTAAATTTCTTTTAATAGGTTGCTGAACTTACATTTGTATTTTGTAATATGGCTTTTCAAAATGTCGTTTCTTCTTCCCATAAGCCTTTGTTTATGAAACGTCATCTTTCTTGTATTTGAATATGGAATTTTTTTTTAAAGGTATATTACACTTTTAAATTTTAATGTTTATACTTTTTTTATTAATGATTGTTTGTTTTATTATATTAGTTTTTTCATTCTGACTGATATTTTTTTTTGCAACCCTATATTTAAATCTGGGTGTTACATAGTTTTTTTAAAATCTTTTTATGGAGCTGCCATCTTGAAATGGGGGTAATGTTAGTATTAGATTATGCGCCTGCCGCTTGGCTTTCTTTCAAAGGGTGGGGGGAGGGGGTAGGGATCTTTTTTCACACTTTTGATTTTTATTTTTTTGCTTTTAGTCTATGGGCCGACTTTAAATTATTAATATTGTTGAGGTGTCATGTTCTCCGGTTGCTCCTGAATCTGTTTTCCTTCTTCCTGAATTATGGGTTATGTGTCTTTGTAACCTTTTATTATATACACAACAAATATTGGCATGATGGATAAATCTATTAACTTTATTTCTTGGAATACTAATGGTTTAAATCATCCGATTAAACGTAAAAAAATATTTAAAGTATTCCATAGATTGAACGCTAATATTATTTTTGCACAGGAGACCCATATTAGGAGGGAGGATAATCAGCGTTTTTTTTAGGTTCTGGAAGGGTCAACAATTTCACTCAAATTGTACCGCCAAAATTAGGGGTGTGTCTATTTTTATAGACCCCTCAATTTCGTTTACACATCATGAAATTATTTCTGATCCACAGGGCAAATTTTTGTTGATAACTGGTTCACTTTTTAGTCGAAAAGTGGTTCTAGTTAATATTTATGCTCCAAACTTTGACTGCCCTGAATTTTTTAAACGTTTATTTACTTCCCTTCCTAATCTAAATGAATATATGTTGATAATGGGTGGAGATTTTAATTGTTGTTGGAATCCTTCGATGGATAGATCTAAATCTATCCGTACTCTTCCGAATAGATCAGCCTTACTTATTAATTCTTTTATGGTTGATTCGGGAATCACTGAAATATGGCGGTTTTTGAACCCTAAAGATAAAGAATTTTCATTTTTTTCACATGTATATCATAGCTATTCTAGAATTGACTATTTTCTTATTGATCATCGGTTATTAACGGATGTTATTGATTGTAAATATGATTCTATTACTATTTCGGATCATGCACCTTTGAAGTTATCTATTAAGATTTCGGACTTTTCCAATAATATTAGATCTTGGAGACTTAACGCTACTTTGCTTCAAGACCCAGAATTTATCACCTACATAAAACAGCAAATTGACTTGTTTTTCTCAACAAACTATACTGAAGAAATCGACAGAGGAATACTTTGGGATTCTTTTAAGGCTTTTATCCGTGGACAAATTATCTCATATTCCGTTGGTAAAAGAAAACAAAGATATTTAGATATTGCTTTATTAGTGGATAAAATTAAGGAAATTGTTAAGATTTATTCCGTGACTCCTACCAAAGAACTTTATAAGAAGAGAGTTGAGCTTCAAATGGAACATAGTTTACTATTATCTTCTTCAATTGAAAATCAATTAATTAGGACCAGGGCTCAATTCTATATTCACAGTGATCGAACTGGTAAACTGTTAGCTAATCAATTAAAAGCTATTTCAACTAAGCGACAAATTATTAAAATTCGTAAACAAGACGGTAATTTAACTACTGATCATAAAGAAATCAATAATACTTTTCAAGATTTTTATAAATCTTTATATCAATCAGAATTTGATGGTGACCTGTCCATGATGGATAATTTTTTTAACAATTTGAATATTCCTAAACTGATAGATGAAGATCGTAGCTTGTTAGATGCTCCTATCTCTATGGCCGAAATAGGAGAGGCTATCTCATCAATGAATTCAGGGAAAGCTCCTGGCCCTGATGGTTATATTGTAGAATTTTTTAATACTTTTTCTTCTTTGCTTTCCCCTTGGTTATGTGAAATCTTTAATGATGCGTTTGCTAAGAAGAGATTACCTCAATCTTTTTATGAAGCTACTGTCTCTCTAATTCTTAAAAAAGATAAAGATCCTACTTTATGTGCATCTTATCGCCCTAAATCATTATTAAATGTAGATTCTAAGATTCTTACAAAATTTTTAGCCATTAGATTAGAAAAGGTACTATCACAGATTATTTCAGAAGATCAAACTGGTTTCATTAGGAATCGGTATTCCTTTTTTAATGTTAGAAAATTGATTAATATAATTTATACTTCATCACCCACAATCTCAGAATGTGTTATCTCATTAGATGCTGAAAAAGCTTTTGATAGAGTTGAATGGACATACTTATTTAATACATTGAGAAATTTTAATTTTAGTCCCATCTTCATATCATGGATTAAATTAATATATTATAAACCTGTTGCTTCTGTTCTTACAAATAATTATAGATCCTCTTTTTTTCCAATTATCTCGTGGTACGAGACAAGGCTGTCCCTTAAGTCCTTTATTATTTAATATCGCATTAGAACCTTTAGCCATTGCTATTCGTGAATCTCCTAATATTTTTGGTATTACCCGTAATGAGAAGTTATACAAATTATCACTTTATGCTGATGACTTGCTGTTATATATTTCTGATCCTGACAGATCTATTCCCGCTATTTTAACCTTGTTGGCTCAATTTGGTAGCTTTTCTGGTTATAAACTAAACTTGGATAAGAGTGAATTATTTCCTTTAAACGCACAAACTTTATTGAATGACAGGATACCATTTAAATTGTTACTGATAATTTTACCTATTTAGGTATAAAAATTACCAAGAAATATAAAGATTTATTTAGACTGAATTTTTTACCTATGCTTCATCAAATTCAACAACTTACTACAAGATGGTCTCCCTTATTCTTATCATTAATTGGTCGGATTAATGCTATTAAAATGATGATTTTACCAAAATTTTTATACTTATTTCAAGCCTTACCAATTTTTATTCCTAAATCTTTTTTCGATAACATTGATTCAAAAATTTCCTCATTTGTGTGGCAAAATAAAAACCCTAGGTTAAGTAAAAAGCAATTACAAAAATCTAAAAAAGATGCTGGTTTAGCTTTACCTAACTTTAGATTTTATTATTGGGCAAATAATATTCGTAACTTAATGTATTGGAAATTAGATTTGGATTCACCACTGTGCCCGCAGTGGGTAAATTTGGAATGTAACGAGGTAAAGGGATATTCTCTATTCTCTGTTCTTGGTTCTTTTCTTCCTGCTGATTTAGTTAAATTCAATAAACATATCTAATCCTGTTATCAAACATACATTACGAATTTGGTTTCAATTTCGTAAGTTTTTTACTCTGAAAAACTTTGTTCTTGATAGCCCTATCTTACTTAATTTTTTTTTCAAACCTTCCTGGACAGATCAAGCTTTTAGCATATGGAAAAGGAAAGGTATAAAATGTTTTCGTGATCTTTTTTTTTAAGATACTTTGATGTCCTTTGACCAACTTTCCAACAAATTTAAATTACCTAAATCTAATTTTTTCAGATATCTACAAATCAGAAATTTCTTACATAAAGTTCTACCATCTTTTCCCAATTCAACTTCAGTGGATTTCTCAGATTTGATTTTTACCTTAAACCCTTGTCAGAAGGGATTAGTAGCTTTTATTTATAATATGATTATGAAGATACAACCAGAAATATCAGATAGAATTAAACAAGAATGGGAAAAAGAACTTCGATATGATATTTCAACAGATAAATGGGAAAAAATTTTACAAATGGTTAATTCCTCTTCTATATGTGCTAAACATGCTTTAATACAATTTAAAATTGTACATAGAGCTTATATGTCTAAAGATAAGCTTGCTCGATTTTACTCTTATATTAACCCTCAATGTGACAGGTGTCATCTAGAAGTGGCTTCATTGACCCACATGTTTTGGTCATGTCCCACTTTACATAACTATTGGAAGGACATATTTGTTACCATTTCTTCAATTTGGAATATCGATTTACAACCTCATTTTATTACTGCAATTTTTGGTATACCAAATGAGGATGGTATTCAGTTTTCCCCTTCAATCAGACGAATGATTGCTTTTGTAACATTAATGGCCAGAAGGTCTATATTACAAAACTGGAAAGAAGTAAATCCTCCTACCATGTCTCAGTGGCTTTCCCAAACTATTTCATATCTAAGTTTGGAAAAAATCAGAAGCACTATTTTTGACTCATCAGTCAAATTTGAAGAAACTTGGGGACCGTTTATTCGACATTTTCATATGAATTAATCTGACCTTTTCCAGACCTTCTTTCTGCTTATTCTTGTTCAGGTATGGAGTTCCGGAGTTTTTTTGACACTATCACATACTTATAAACTGTTACTATTGCCCATGTTAGTTTAGTTTAGTGTTTTTTTAATCAATATACATTTTCTTTTACTTATTTTCAATTTTTTTTCTTTTTTGACGATTATTTTTGTTTTTTTTTCATATATAGTTATACAGACTTGATTGATTAATGTACTTTTTTCTGTTGATGTTTTAATAGGATATTATTATCTTATTACCAATGTAATTTCAAGTCTATTGTATTCATAACCTATTCATTATTATGTTATGTTTTTCTTTATATATATATGAAACTTAATAAAAAGATTGAAAAAGAAAGATAAACTAAGTTTGCCTTCCTATCTTAGCACTCCAGCTTTCTTATCTAAGATTTGGAAGCAAATTTTGTTTGATAACTCAACATGCCTTGAAATATCTTGTTATATTAAGTGCTATTTAAAAGGACTTTTTCCATTCTAAATTTTTTTGTAAGTTACTTGGTTTGAAAGTTAATCCAATTTCAACAAGTGGTTTGTACTGCATAGTTAAAATCCAGAAACTTTAAACTGCACTTTCTCATGTTCAACTGTATACAAGTAGAGAAATACAGATAAGAATATACCATTTGGCGATTTCAACCAAATTCTTTGCAAAGTTGAGATGCTCCTATTCAATGCCAAACACCAGTGAACCTTGCTAGAATGTGTGAGTGTATATATATTCTCTCTCTCCCTTCTCCTCCTCCCCCCGCCCCTCGGTGTGCACTGTGATGTAACCTGGGAATACTGGGTGTTTCCGGTCTTTTAACATCAGACAGCCTCACCCAGGTGACCTAGCCAGAGTTGAATAAACCCCAGCTTGAGTTTTTCCCCCATGGATTAAGATAATGAAAGGCATGTCACTTCAAGTGCTAGGGTATTGCCGACCTCATTATTAGGTTTTATTTGGCCATTTGGGGAATAGATTATGTTTTGTGGCCTGCTTATTAGGCCTCATTTCAAAGTCAGATATACCTTCCTTACTTTTAGTTTTCACGGAAAATTGAAGGCCTGCAGAGCAATGTTCCCTCTAAGGTGTGCACACAATTTAAACTGCACATAAAAGGTTGTCATGTTGTAACATTAATTATATTTCACAAGCGTACACAACCGCATTTCCTTTTCCAGTGTTGACAAAGTGGAGTTTGCAATGATTTGGCTGCCAATTTTAGAACAGGCTTATTTTAATGCAGAAATTATTGATTCACTATGTCAAATTCCAAAGAAGCAAAGGCTATGAAGCGCAAAATAACTGCTAGTTCATTTAAAGCGAAATGCTTAATGAAACAGTAGGAACTACTACACTGAAAGCTCACAAGGTCAGGAACATGCAGCTACAGGAATGATATTTGGACACTTGACTTTTTAAAGTGTCATTTAGCAAGCAAATCACATATGGACGGTGTGCAAAAGCAATGGTGAGAAAATCCTTCATTACCCACTACAAGCCTGCTACATTATTTTGTGAAAGTGCAGATGAACGAGAGCGAAAACAATCACACCCAGAGGAGATCTAAGTTCTTATTTAGAGTGTTTTGTTAGCTGGTTAAAATGAATACCTCTTCATAAAAGTCAGAAAGTCAGTGTGCACATTGTTGTCACTGGGCAAAAAAATGCATTGCACAAGATTTTTGTGCGCAGTGGTCATGACAAATTAGAGGGAACATTGCTACCAAGGTGTATGAACTATATCAAGAAACAAAACCTGGGAAAAAAAATCAAAATGCAGCGATATAAAAAAAATCAACATTTGACCACGCCATCAGGGGAAAGGTAAAAAAAAAGATTGAAGATGTTGACATAAATGCAATTCAATATTCATCAGAATGTCTTAGTTTCGATGTTGATATTTTAAAAAGTGAACTTACAGCTCATTTTAAATCAGAATCAGGTTTAGTATCATAGCATATGTCATTAAATTTGATGGTTTCTGGCAGCAGTACATTGCAATACATAATAAGAAAAAAACTAAATTACAATAAATAAATATTTATATGAAATTAGAATAACTAGTGTATCAAGAGCAAAAAATAAAAAAGTGAGGTAGAGTGCATAGATATTGCTAAGGATTTCCACTAATTAATACATATGATATATGCCACCAACTATGTTGGCAGAAACAGAAAGAAACCTCAATCAGAATTCAGTTGCAAAAATTATTTTTTTTAAAAACACAAATATGAAGGAAAGAAAAGCTTTGGGTAGGGGATGGACGAGGAAAATGAACAAGAGAGTTGGATACTATAATACCAGCTGTTATTGTAGACTTTCTAATTGCCTCGAATGGCATCTTGTGTGGCAGCAGAACTCTCAATGGATATGATTAAATATTCTCGTTTCAGCCTGAGACAGCTAAAAAACACAACTGCTTCCAAGATCAGTACGGTTAACAAAGAGGTCTTAATGCGATTAAGTGAACTATCGCTGCTTAAAACTGATGGAAGTAATGCCAATTGTGGACGAACTCCTCACCGGATTCCACGTAGGAATCGTGGCTGCAGGTCAGAAATACAAGTGCGTTTAAAGAAACAAGTTTTAAACTCTCAATACTGACTATCTTGCTGACAAATGTGCAATCTCTGGTGAATAAAATTGATGATGTCAGAGCTAGGGTGGTGAATCAGAGGGACATCAGGACCACATTCATGGAATCCTGGTTAACCCCTTCTATACCAGATGCACTGATTCAGATCAATGGGTTTCCTACACACTGTCAGGATAGATTTAGAGTCTCCCAAAAGCAGAGGTGCAGAGGATTAACTCAAGATTAACTCCTCTTGGTGCACAAAAATATCAGGGCTGTACCAATTCTTCTCACCAGATCTGGAATATTTCGCAGTTTCGTGCTGACCATTTTACCTACCAGGGAGATTTCCATGATCATTTTGGTAGTGGTATACATTCTACCTCAGGCCAGTGTCAATCAGGCTTTAGATGATCTGAGCAATGGGATCAATGTGCACGAAATGGTGCACCCTAACACATTCGTCATCGTTTTGGGGGATTTTAACCAGGCCAGTCTGGGAAAAAAAAAAATCACTGAACCATTACCATCAACAGATCACTTGCAAAACCAGAGGAAACAACACGCTGGACCATTGTTGCACCACCATCAAGAATGCCTACCGTGCTATTCCACGCCCTCACTTCAGGAAGTCTTATCACCTAGCTGTACTTCTACTCCCTGAATATAGGCAGAGTCTGAACACTGCAGAGTGAGGACCAAGAGGATATGGACAAGGGAAGCAACAAGAGCCCTTACAGGACTGCTTTGAATCGGTGGTCTGGACCGAATTCAGGGATTCATCTTCAGACCTGGATGAGTATGCTGCAGTCACTCCGAAAACTTGTGCCAACCAACTAACAGGAGTATTCAAGGGCATTTTCAACCTCTCACTGCCACGGACAGAAGTCCCATTTGCTTCAAAAAGGCAACAATTATACCAGCGCCTGAAAAGAATAACGTGAGCAACCTCAATGACTATCGCCCAGTAGCACTCACTTTGAGAATTTTTTGCTTTGAAATGCTTTGAGAATTTGGTCATGTCTAGACTGAACTCCAGCCTCAGCAAGGACCTGGACCCACTGCAATTTGCCTATCAGCACAATAGGTCTACAGTAGAAGCAATCTCAATGGACTTTTACACAGCCTTAGACCATCTGGACAATACAAAAACCTATGTCAGGATGCTGTTCATCCATTATTGCTCAGCATTTAACACCATCATTCCCAGATTCCCTGATCGAAAAGTTACAGAAACTGAGCCTCTGTACCTTCCTCTACAATTGGATCCACAACTTCCTAACCAGAAGAGCACAATCTGTGTGGATTGGTGATAATATCTCCTCCTCGCTGACGATCAACACTGGTGCACCTCGAGGATGTGTGCTTAGCCCATTCTTGCTCTTTTCTTGCTATACCCATGACTGTGTGGCTAGGCATAGTTCGATTACTATCTATAAATTTGCTGATGATACAACCATTATTGGTAGAATCTCAGATGGAGACAAGAGGGCGTACAGGAGTGAGATATAACATCTAGTAGAGTGGTGTCACAGCAACAGCCTGGCACTCAACATCAGTAAGACCAAAGAGCTGATTGTGGACTTCAGGAAGGGTAAGATGAAGGACCACATACCAATCCTCATGGAAGGATCAGAAGTGGAGAGAGTGAGCAGTTTCATGTTCCTGGGTGTCAAGATCTCTGAGGACCTAACCTGGTCCCAACATATTGATGCAGTTATAAAGAACACAAGACAGTGACTATACTTCATTAGGAATTTGAAGAGATTTGGTATGTCAACAAAAACACTCAAAAAAACTTCTATATATTGTTACGAAGCCCTGTAACTGGGTCACTTACCAGCAAAGATAGAGAGGTTTGTTGAAGTCTGACCGTACTATTTTTAAAAGTATTTATTGATAAAGGGGCACAAAAATAAGATAAATGCAAACATACAGATAAGATACATCATCAATACTAAATCTAAAAGCGCGGGTATAATAATAACCAATAAGAAATAGCTCTATCATTGTCTAGGGTGTAATGTATTGTCCTACGGAAATATAAAAGTCACTGTTAGTTTGTTCATGCTGCAGCGTTTTGGGTTTAAGAAAGAGATGGTTTAAACTTGCCCAGTCTTTTATGATGCCAATCCATTGAGTCGGGGAGTTGGTTCCCCGTTGTTAACTAAAAGCCGTTTTCCGTGTTACAAGCCACCAGTCCCAGGCAACGGAACTGAACGCACGTGGCCTCCTTCAAATGGCTTCCCGCTATCACCGGAAGTGCTAGCGTTTCTTCTGGTGCGTCTGAGGGGCTGTTCCCACAGACCCTCTTTTATTCTGACTCGCAGGGTCGTAGATGTCAATCAGGTTGGGGGTGATGCAATCTCTCCCTCAACCAGCCCACTTTGCCTGAGGGCGTCCACATAGTACAGTCTCCAATCCACAAAATTCACTTTCCGGAGACAATGGCCATGTCCCGTAGCTTTACATCGCTGGGGAAACGAGACATTCTGCACGTCTCTCTCTCATTTCCTGGGCCCCCTGACCCAACCCAACAGTGATCTTGCGATTCTCACAAAGGAGGGAGCTGCAGGCATAACACCCCCTTTCTTCAACGCGTTTTTACCAGTGGTTAAAACGAAGTAGTACAGAGTCTTACAGGATTGTGGAATCTAACACATTACAAAAGCTTCTCCTTTTCACTACAGAGGAATACAGTTATACAGTCAATTCAGCATCTAAACAGTTTATGATTACAGTGTCACTTCCTTTAATATCTCAATGTCTTGTACCTTACTAAAGTCTTGTAGCATCAGACTTCAATTTAATAACCACCTATTTTTATTTCCTCCCCTTAGCAACAAAACAAAGGAGTTGTGATCTTAGCTTACTTGTGCATCCACAAAAGTTTATGTAAATACTAATCTTTCGGTTGTTTTCAAACTTAACAAGCAGGCTTCCATGGGGTTGTCTTTATTATTCACATGCTTTGTCGAAATCCCGTACAACCAGCTTTGCTATTTAAAAATGGCGTCCCCATTAACCGTCGCCTCTTTTCCGGTTAGTTCCCATGTGGGGAGCTGGGGTACTTTGGCGAAATAAACTCTCGCCTGCTTTTTCCATAGGAATTATTTTATCTACACCGTGTCCCAAACTTAGACCATCTTCTGAATTTCCACCCAACTCTTTAATTTTACACAGGTGGCTAGCCCTCTCGTCAGGACCCTTCAGGCTATGTGTTTTCAGTTCGAACTCTTTGTTCAAGCAGCATTTCAAATTCTGCCTTTACACCACACTCTGGAATAACAATAGCACGGTGGGGGGGGGGGGGGCGTCATCTCCTGGCTTAATCTGTAAGCGATCTGCAGGGTTTAAAATTTCTTCATTCGATTTGGGAACTACAGATTTTCCATTCCTTCAATAATACTATTTACCTCCCCATTTTTGAGCTCTGCATTAACTTTTAACACACCTTCAAGCACAAACACCTGGGAACTCTCACTTCCCACAATTACCAAGGTTAACCCTTTCTTCACTGAACCAAGTCTATCTGACCCACAAGGACGGCCGTCTCGTTCCACTGAATCAAATACCTCAGACATTTTCTGAGCTCTGTTACTAGGTTCAGTACCACGTGCATCCCCATCTTGGACACACTCGAACGGGACATTGGCCTCTTCCTGGCTTTCAATACCTGTACCCTTTTCAAATTCTAAGTTCCCCCGATCCTCCCAGTTACTCTCTGGGCAACTCCCTTCCGGAGTAAACGCAACCCCATGGGCTGAAACAACCTCATCTGCCAACCCAGCAGACTTCTTCAAGACAAGGGCACCCTTTTCATCTAGGACTGCCCTCATTTCATTATCGGGACCACCTTTAGAATTTTCAACTTCTTCAAACAGTTCTGCCAAACCAGACAGATCATCCCTGTCCAACTCTAGACCTCTTAACTGCTTTAGCGGTTCCTCATCTTTATTTTCTGCCTCTAGAACCTTTCTGCTCGCTAAGGGCAGATCTACCTCCTCTCCCTTACCCTCTTTCCCTTTACTACTCTTCGTTTTACCACCCCCTAAACTGTACAGGGTCGGTAGAAACGTCTCAGCCAAATCGAAACTGGCCGGATTTAAACTGCTCTCATTCTCAGCTGCTTCTCTCGACATGCTGCGAGTGACCGCGCCTGCGGGATAGATCTTGGAATCTAGGGGTGGGGCTGCAGCACTCACCGGCCGGCTTGTCATCGTCATGGCTGCCCAAACCTTACCACCTGCTAAATCGTTACTGAGAAGGACGTCCACATCAGTTCTCGGGAATTCTGATCGCACCCCTATTTCAACTGGTCCAGATACCAGCTCACAATCCATAATGACCTTATGTAAGGGCACCATTTCTGTCCCTTTACTTATTCCCTTCACAACTACCATTCTCCTCTTGCGACCAAACACGAGTACCTTACTGCTGATCAATGACTGCTCAGCCCCCGTGACTCTCCAGATCCATACAGGAACTGGTGTGTCTCCCTCCCTCACAGACACGGTTCCGTGTGACAGACAAGTCTCAGACCTTTCTCGTACTCTGTCTACCCGGGGCTCTCTTGTCAATCTACTGATTACCACGGCACATCCGATAGGGACTGCTGCTTTCCCCTTTCCTGTTTCTTTCCTTGGAGCAAAGCACCACGATGCAATATGTCCCACTTTTCCACAATTAAAACAGGTCAAGCCCGGAAATCTCTGGCCGTCTGGCCTCTCCCCCTCAACCTTACCACTAGCTCCCGGCGAGACCTCTGCCTCAGCCAGCGGACTTTCTCGATCGTTCCCATGGTCTCTCTGGGCACTTTTATTCGAGGAAAACTTTGTCTTGTGGGTTAGGGCATATTCATCTGCGAACCTAGCAAATTCTGAGATGGACTTACTCGGCCTCTCATTCAAATACATCCGGATATCCTCCGAAACACAACATTTAAATTCCTCAATCAGAATTAACTCCCTGAGACGCCCATAATCCTCTGCCACCATCTCTGCTGTGCACCAACAGTCCAAGAGCACACCCTTCTCATAGGCAAACTCGGTATACGTCTGATTCCACCCTTTCTTTAAATTTCTAAACTTTTGTCTATACGCCTCAGGTACTAGCTCATTAACTCCGGAGAATGGCCGCCTTTACGTTGTCATAACTCTCCTCCTCCTACAGGGCCAATGCCGTATATGCCCGCTGTGCCTTCCCCTTTAAGACACTTTGTAACAGCGCCACCCACTGACCTCTGGGCCACTTCTGCTTCACTGCCACCTTTTCAAAAAGCAAGAAATAACTATCAACATCCGTCTCCTCGAACGGAGGTACTAACCTCAACTCTCGACTAACATTGAACCGCTCCTCTCGGTCTGACCCCGGAACTCGTGGCTCTTGCCATAACTTCTCCATTTCCAAGTTACATTTCCTCTGTTTCTCTTTCTCAGCTGCTTCCAGCTGTTTTAACCGCATTTCATGCTCTTGTTTCACCTCTAACTCCTTTAGCTGGAGCACATACTCCCTCTCTCTCTCTCGGCTTGTTCATTCTCCTTCTCAGCTGCCTCCAGCTGCTTTAACTTAATTGTATGTTCCAACTTTAATTTCTCCAACTCTAACTGAGCCGTCCCACTATCTGGTACCTTTTCAGGGATATTTTCCAATACCTCAGCTGTAAAAACATTCTTCCCAATATAATACTGAGTTATTGCCCTTCGCACCTCCCGCTTTTTCACCCCTGCGAGGTTTAACTCCTTCGCCAAACTTATCAAGTCTGATTTGGTGGCCGCCTCCAGCGCCTCCAGAGTCGGGTTTTCTATAAATTCACCCACATCCATCTTTGCTGGTTTCCCGTCTGGCTACCCGCTTAACCAGATCCAAGTTTGGACTTACAAGCCCGATTCACTGGCCTCCCAATTTGGTGTCAAATCCCGAGACGAGAACGCCACTTGTTACGAAGCCCCGTAACTGGGTCCGTTGAAGTCTGACCGTACTATTTTTAAAAGTATATTGATAAAGGGGCACAAAAATAAGATTAATGCAAACATACAGATAAGATACATTGTCAATTCTAAATCTAAAAGCGCGGGTATAATAATAACCAATAAGAAATAGCTCTATCATTGTCTAGGGTGTAATGTATTGTCCGATGAAAATATAAAAGTCACTGTTAGTTTGTTCAAGCTGCAGCGTTTTGGGTTTAAGAAAGAGATGGTTTAAACTTGCCCAGTCTTTTATGATGTCAATCCGTTGAGTCGGGGAGTTGGTTCCCCCGTTGTTAACTAAAAGCCGTTTTCCGTGTTACAAGCCACCAGTCCCAGGCAACGGAACTGAACGCACGTGGCCTCCTTCAAATGGCTTCCCGCTATCACCGGAAGTGCTAGCGTTTCTTCTGGTGCGTCTGAGGGGCTGTTCCCACAGACCCTCTTTTATTCTGACTCACAGGGTCGTAGATGTCAATCAGGTTGGGGGTGATGCAATCTCTCCCTCAACCAGCCCACTTTGCCTGAGGGCGTCCACGTAGTACAGTCTCCAATCCACAAAATTCACCTTCCGGAGACAATGGCCATGTCCCGTAGCTTTACATCGCCGGGGGAACGAGACATCCCGCACGTCTCTCTCTCATTTCCTGGGCCCCCTGACCCAACCCAACAGTGATCTTGTGATTCTCAGAAAGGAGGGGGTTGCAGGTATAACAATATGTACCATAGTGAGCATTCTGACAGGCTGCATCACTGTCTGGTATGGGGGGGGGGGGGGCTACTGCAAAAGACAGAAAGAAGTTGCAGAGGGTAGTAAATTTAGTTGACTCCATCTTGGGTACTAGCCTACAAAGTACCCAGGACATCGTCAAGGAGTGGGGTCTCAGAAAGGTAGTGTCCATTATTAAGGACATCCAGCACCCAGGGCATGCCCTTTTCTCACTGTTACCCCAGGGAGGAGGTACAGAAGCCTGAAGGCACACACTCAGCAATTCAGGAACAGCTTCTTTCCCTCTGCCATCTGATTCCTAAATGGAAATTGAACCCATGAACACTACCTCACTTTTTAAAATATATATTATTTCTGTTTTGGCATGATTTTTAATCTATTCAATAAACATATACTGCAATTGATTTACTTGGGTTTATCATTCACCTATGTCAGGAAATTTTTTTGAGTGGCAGCTGTACAGTGCAATACATAAAATTACAGTACTGTGCAAAAGTCTTAGGCACCCGAGCTCTATGTGCCTAAGACTTTTGCACAGAAATGTATTTATTTACTCTAAACAAAGGCCATTGGAAACAGTGTAAATCCAGATCGTATTTCGAGGATTACTACATTGTTACAACAATTCTCCTCTGAATGCCACTATACACAGTATCAGTTTTGAGAACCTCATAGCTGGCAACTAAGGATACTTCATCCAGCTGGTATTAAAAGGGATAAAAAGATACCCCAGCATCATTATACAAAATCCAATCCCACTGAATAGAGATAATCAACTGCAAAAATTTTCCATACAAATAAGAACATTCTAAATAGACTTAACAATAGTCATCTCCAGCAGCAGTAGCTTGTTAGTACCAGCTGGATTTTCTTTCAATCCCTATTTTTAAACTTGCAGTATGTAGTGCCAAATATTGACATAAGCTACATTTGCAAATGACGCGTAGAGGTTATTCAATACTAAACTCAAGCATTTGTATTTTATCAAGTATCCATAAAGCATTCTGTCATCACATCCTCATTGAGAATTTTCAATATTTGGGGGATTAAAGGCTTACTTGTTTACAGCACAGTGTACTATATTGAAATATTCACAATGCTTTAAGTTAAGGACAAGCAGGTGAGCTCATAAGCTATTTCCACTTATAACTTTACCTTCTCCAAATAGGAAGGAGTCAGAAAAAAAGGTTAAAAGAAAATATATAAAGGCGATTTTAACATTATTCAGGAAAAGCATAAGACGAGTTAAAATACTACATATAATTTGAACTGCTTGAACTACACAATCAAAATTTAAATGCTCTTGTAAGATTTTAAAGTGTCATCAGCAGACTTCAAAAGGGATACACTTGACTTTAGAAGAATTCTTTGAAGTGAAAAGAGAATGCAATCAAGTACTTTCCTACCAAATGCGGTAAGCATATACAACAGTTCATCTCTATGCGACAGAACACACATCATAGTACAATAGACTCTGATTTATTATTTCATGCATTATTGCACATTGGTAAATTATCATTGTGTATGTTATTATCCTGGATTTTTTATTAGTTAAGTCGGCACACTGCCTAGTGTGTTTTTAAATGTTGCTGCTCTAACAAAAGAATCAATAATACCACTCCAGATCAATAAAGTATTTATTTTTAAGGTCAGCATATTATACACTGGGCGAACAGCAGAATAGATAGCAAGGTAGCCATAAAACACAAGAGCAACTATTTAGCCAGAGAAATGTTCCAAATCAATGAGCTGTTGTCTACAGTTCACACCAATGGTTTTGTTGTTGGTTTTAGATGTAGATGTTTTTGAGGCATTGATCGTGGGGATAGTCAGAGGCTTGTTCCTAGGGCTGAAATGGCTAGCATGAGAAGGGGCACAGTTTTAAGGTACTTCAAAGCAGGTACAGAGATGTCAGGGTTAAGTTTTCTCTTTACACAGAGAGTGGTGAGAGTGTGGAATGGTGACGGTGGTGGAGGCGGATACCAAAGGGTCTTTTAAGAGACTCCTAGATACATGTTCAGCACAGCTTTGTAGGCTGAAGAGCCTGTATTGTGCTGTAGATTTTCTATATTTCATGTCTATGTTTCTTCTAAGTACAACATAGATGAAAGAAATGGGAAGTATGGTAACAAAATGCAGGAAGTCTGCAGAAATATGAAGTGATGCATTTTGTTCCTGGCTAATGAAGAACTTTCCTGCTAATTTACACCAGCTGAATGTTCATCCAAATGAAGGACTGGCAATAATGAACAAACTGAACAATGACCACTCATATTTTTACTAAGTTAAAGTGCTGTAGTAGATTTTTTTAAATGACTGGTAACTTTGTCATGTACAGCCACGAGTTACAATAAATGAGGAAATGTGTAACTGGCATTTATCTGACAATGCAACCTTTTTAAACAAATGTTATCTGCAACTTTCATTGTTGCCAATGCAAAACAATCTGGAATTTCTCTATTAGACCATTTATGTGGGGGTGGGGGTGGGTGGGAAAGGAGAAGGAAAGGAACATGTTAAATTTTACAGCAACAGTGAACACTTGTTAGACCCTATACCAACTCAAACTTAAAGATTAAAGATTAGCTTTATTTCTCACATATACAGTACATACAGTAAAATCCAGTGTTTGAATCAATGACAAACACAGTGCAAGTATATGCTGGAAGCAGCCCACAAGTGTGCAAACATAGCTTGTTCACAACTTACTAATCCTCAACCATATGTCTTTAGAATGGGGGAGGAAGCTCAAGCACTCAGAGGAAACCCACACAGTCACAGGGAGAACATACAAACTCCTTACAGACAGCTGTGGGAATTGAACCCCAATCTTACAGCCAATGCTGTAAAACATTGCGCTATCATGTTGCTCCTGTATTAGGGGCCTATATTAGGACCTGAAGTTTTTAAACCAAATCCTGACTTTTAACATCAATAAAACTGCCAATATCTGGCAATGTTGACCTTGGTTTATTGAAACATCTGCTTTCTAAATATGGATGTCATGCACAATTACTGAACAATCACACTTGTTTAGATTAGGGGTTCCCAACCTGGGATTCAGAGACCCCTTGTTAATGGTATTGGCCCAAGGCCTAAAAAAGGTTTGGAACTCCTGGTTCAGAGGAAAATAATTGGTAAAAGTATGGGTAGGAAATGAATACTTTAAATGGATAATTCCAACAAATTATTTCAACATAATTTGTTCAAATTTATTAAAGGCCTAAATTTAGCACTATTGTCTAGTCTTTAAAATGAACAGTTTGTTAAATAAAAGCAGCATTAATTTAAAAATGAAGCCCCATAAACAAGGATGCAGAAATCTGCAAATGCTCTATTTGACTGAACAAATAGATTTTTTTGTGAAACCTGAAGCCACTACATTTTTCAATACAATGAAATCTGTTTGTAGTAGCCCAGTAGATTCCAATATGTTACATGAAAACCAGCAAAGGCAACAGATTTTTAAGGTCTTTCACAAAATGCTAAGGTCCTCTCCATTTAGCAGTCTTTGTAATATGCCAGTTTAGCTACTGAACCCGGCAGAACCATTTCTACTGACAAGATAAGGGACAGGACTGGTGCCTTAAAACCAGTCGGTTCGGACAAATGGAGCTTGTCAGCCGTGGTTGGAAGCTCATCTAGGAGAAGAAAAGCTTTGATCTCAAATCTCCGCTGCCTTGCGGCTATACTCACTCATGGGGAAGGCTTCGGAAGAAAACACAGAGGGAAAAATCTAGAGCTGAAGTCCCTACAGCAGTCCTACATTGTGTTCAACACAGGCAACTCCTGCGACATTGCTGGTGCCAAATTGTCTCTGCTGTTCCTTTGGGATCATCAGATGCCTGGAGAGGGGGAGCTTACTACATGGGTAACGGCTTGCTCTCCATGTCATAGTGCACATTGACAGCCAGGATGCAACATCCATGTCCAACCCTGACAGAGGCCTCATCATCAGACTGAGAACCGTTTCTGTTAATTTCAAAAGGAATCATTTTCGAAGCTGAAATTGTACTCCAAGAAGATTCCCTTGTTGTTAAGTATACTGAATGCCATTGGACATGGACAAGGTTAAACATTCAGTCAAACTTAGGACAAATATTTGCTAAGGTAATGCTAGAGCAGATTTTCTAATAGGTGTCAAGCAGGATAATCTCCTGGAACCCCTGTAGCTGATCACTGCTGTTGGATGTACAATTAGGGGAAAATGGTGCACTCCTCTGAAGGGTAAATAACAACCCACTGATATTTATCTTATTTCATGCTTTTGAATGATGAAAATTTTCAACAAGCTGCTTCCACTAAAGAGTTAAAAATGGAGCCATGTCAAAATCTTAGCGTTCTTGTCACTTAGTATTCTACTTTTTTTATGTTAAAGTAAAAGGTTAACACTGATTATCTGACCAGATTAACACAAGGTCAATGAGCGGAACTTTGTAATTTTCCAATATCAAAACATATCCAAATTATGCAATACAATAATCCTCATGGTTAATAATACTAAGCTTGGTGTAGATCACTAAATGATAAGTTACTTTTAAATAATTCCATTTGAAGTGCTTACAACCCTGTAACTTTCCAACATCTCTGTGCTCCTCCAGTTTTGGCCTCAAGTTAGGGATCTAATTCCCTAACTCAACCTCTCATGAAGGGCATTACTGTCCTGACTCTGTCATCTGTGATTTGTCAAAATGCTTGCTTCATCAGCCCTGCCTAAATGCAAAGTTGCTGTCTAAGTACATATGATCTATCAAATGGGAATACACCAGAACATGAGGAGGGTAAATCACTTCAAATGACCGGGTCCATTCTGATGCAAGGTCAAAACAATACCAGTAATTCTGTTTTATTCTCTATGCCTGATCTGTAATATTCTGACAGTTTGTTACTTTTTATTTTAGATTTTAATACAAATTGCCAATCTTTAAAGTTTCAAATCTGGCACATCAATATTCCTCATTAAAATAATTCATTTTGCCTTTTGTGAATATGCTCTTACTTTGAGCTTTACTACAAGCAGCAGATTTGAAGGCATTTTGTATATAGTTATTTATAATAGATCTGTTATATAAAATAGGTATTTGGGGGGGGGGGAATTCATAATGAGGCACTTCTATGATATTCACAAATGCTTTCAAGTCTGAGTCATAAACTGCTTTATAGAATTGACACTGTTTAAACTCATCCATCTCCAAAATTAAAAGTCATTATGGCACTAATGGGAATACAACTGAACAATAAATCAAGCATTTGGTTAAAAGCACAAACATACAACTAGTACTGGGCATAAATAATGAACAGTTAGAAACCAAAGTGCATTAGAAAATGAGGAAAGAAAACACCTATCATCATTTTGATTATGGATCAAACGTATTATATCTTTAATTATGATTTGGACAAGCTTTAAACCTTCAACATCAGTAAACCTGATTTAGATGTGTAATTGCGGACTAATGTCTTACATCTCTGATTTCAGGTTCAAAATTAATTTAATTCCTGAGGACAACTGCCTGATGTATATTTTTTGAAGCACAGATGCCAGTTATCATTAAGTGTGGACTAATTCCGCCTCCCCCGTCCACACTTATAATACAGAGAACAGGCATCACCGTGATCTGACAGGAAGCAGTTATCCTAAAAACAAGCCGGGGGAGGGGGAGAGAAGCTACTTTTAAAAGGAAAAGGCGCAGAGCTAAATATCAACTTAAGCAATCGATTAGTGTTGAGCAAAATGACAGGCGCTGCAGCAGTTTGCTTTTCCGGCTTGGAGAAAGGGTTATGTGAGTGCTGAAAGTTGACCCTTAGCTGAAGGGACTCACCTACGGGCTCGGTGCTCTGCAGACTGCTCCTGCCGTGGAGTCTGGGCCGAAGTTTCTTGGCCCTGCTGGGGACTGGGTCTGACATCTTATCGCCAGCTGAGGATCTCTCCGACTGCGAGTGGTTGCTGCTGCAGCTGCAGGATGAGGGGGAGGAGGAGGAGGATGCTCCTCTTTGACGCGAGTCGCCCCCGCCAGCGTGGAGAGCAGCAGCAGCTCGGCTCCACGACCGCGCAGGCGCCCCAACCGCTTGGCCGGGCCGGCGGTGCGGGACAGCCGCAGGCCCGGCGTCTCCGGGACAGGCCGCCCTTAGCAACGGGCTCAGCGCCGGCCGGAGCCACCGTCTCATCGGGCTGCAGGTACTGTACACTGGTGACCGCGATAGCGGTGAGGAGGAGGCTGGGAGTGAACCCTCACTCACTCCGCAGAAGAGCGAGGCGTCGAAGCTGGTGACGAACCCTCGCCCCTGAGGGACAGGGAGAGAGTCTGGGGATTGGGACTGGGTACCCAGAGATGGAGGAGGAGTATTATAGGGACAGAGAGACGGCGAGAAGAGGTAGGGTCTGGGAAGTACGGTAGGAGGCTGAGAGTCAAACACTCACCCAAAAAGGGACCGAGTAAAGCAAGATGACGAGCCCTCCCGTAAGCAGAGAAAGACTGGGATGTATGCCCTTGTCCCCAAGGATGAAGAGAGGCTGAGAATGAACCCCCACACAAAGAGTGAGAGGCTAGTGACAAGAATTTACCCCCCCCCCTCCCCAGGGACAGAGCCCATCCCAAGGACAGGGTGAGGAGACTAGGATTGAGCCCTCCCCAGGGGGAGGAAGAGGAGGAGAAAAATAGGCAGCAAAAGCTCACCCAAGGACCCTGAGGGAGGAAGAGATCGACAGCAAAGCCCTCATGTACAGGGAAACTGATGACAAGTCCTCACCCACAGGGACAGAGGGGGAGACTGGCGATGAGACCTCGCCAACAAGAACAGAGAAACCTCACCCACGGTTACAGACAGACAGGAGTCGAGACCTCATCCACAAAGACAAAGGGGGTAGACCAAAAAGGTTAACATAAAATAAACTGAGAAACTTGCAGGTCCAAACTCCAGAGTAGACCAAGTTCTGCAGCTTCAAGTAGAGGGACAGTAGAATTGTAGTTGCAGATCTGATTGTTCTCAAGGCTTTATCTACCGTAATTCCTGAAATACCCACTTTAAAAATAAACTCTTACTGAGTAAACATGAGAGGCATTCCTAACACTGTGTTTTAGAAACTCTTCTGTATTATGTGCTTTGGCAAACATATCCCATGCTAGAAATAAACTTGGTAACACTATATAGACCAGTGAAAGCAAGATAAATGAAAAAGATGGCGGTAACTTTGCATATCCGTAACAAAAAGATACAAATGTAAAATCCAATCATTTTCAAAAGGCTTGCCATTGCCATTATTACGCAACACACACAAAATGCTGGTGGAACACAGCAGGCCAGGCAGCATCTATAGGGAGACGCACTGTCGACGTTTCGGGCCGAGACCCTTCACCAGGACTAACTAAAAGGAAAGATAGTAAGAGATTTGAAAGTAGTGGGGAGAGGGGGAAATGCAAAATGATAGAAGACTGGAGGGGGTGGGATGAAGCTAAGAGCTGGAAAGGTGATACAGAGCTGGAGAAGGGAAAGGATCATGAGATGGAAGACCTCGGGAGAAAGAAAGGGGGAGGGGGGAGCACCAGAGGGAGATGGAGAACAGGCAGAGAGAGAGAGAGAGAGAGAAAAAAACAACTAAATATGTCAGGGATGGGCTAAGAAGGGGAGGAGGGCATTAACGAAAGTTAGAGAAGTCAATGTTCATGCCATCAGGTTTGAAGCTACCCAGCCAGTATATAAGGTGTTGTTCCTCCAACCTGAGTGTGACTTCATCTCCATAGTAGAGGAGGCCATGGTCTATCAAGGCCCGCAAGTGTCACCATGCTTCCAGTGCCAACAAAGCATATCCATGGCTTACTAATCCTAACCCATATGTCCTTGGAATGTGGGAGGAAACTGGAGCACCCAGAGAAAAATCTGCACAGTCACAGGGAGAACTCCTTACAGACAGCAGCATGAATTGAAATACTTTGTATTGCAATGATGACCACTTATCATTCTACAATTGTCGGTAACGTTAGTGAAGCAGCAGCTAGTTTTGGACCCAAGTTCCAGACCCAGAGACATGAGTTAAACGCCAAAAATGACATCTGTGGATTTTAAAAATTGAATGTAGAATTAAAAGAAATTGCTTTCTTCAACAACCATGAATCTGATGCACTGTTATAATGACTTTATTCAAGATACTGCATGGAAATGGCCTTTCCAGCCCACCAAGGTGCGCCATCCAGTAATTTACCAATTCAACCCTAACCCAATCATGAGACAATTTACAATGACTAAATAACCTACTAATTGGCATGGCTTTGCACTACAGGAAGATATCTTAAGCAACATGCACAAAGGAACTCAGTAAGACAGGCAGCATCTAGGGAGAGGAATGAACAGTTGACATTTCAGGCTAAGACTCTTCAACAGCATTCTTATCTGATCTAGCCTATACACAATCCAAAACCACCAATGTGGCTGAAATCTAACTGCCTCCTCAATTCAGGTATCAAAGACGGCCAGTCAAAGGTTCCATGTGCATTTTATTATCAAAGTATATACAGTGTGTATAACCTTGAGATTCATTACCTTACAGGCCGCAACGAAACAAAGAACCCTAATGGAACCCATTGAAAACAAAAGAAGACAATTCCAAACACCCAGTGGGCAGAGAGAGAAAAAAAACATTGTACGAACAATAAAAGCAAACAAACAGTATTCAGAACTGAAGTTCACAATGCTAGGCATCACTGTAGCTGATCCAGAGGTCCACTAGTTGCAGGCCACAGCCTCAGTCCAGCTCAGAATGAGCAAACCCCACAGACTGTCTATCACCTCTGGCCCCAACCATTTCAATTTGGCCCAGCGCTTAAATCACCTAAACCTTTGGTCATTCTTCACCCACAGGCTCAGACTCTGCCGCTTCATTATGGCCAATACCCAATCTTTCCAACACAACTCGGCTCTTAAATCGATCAAGCTTTGGATCTTTCCCGCCACGTCGAATGTGCCGACTTTCCAACTCTGTTTGGCTCTTAAATCAATCATTTCTTCTACAAGATATTTATCACCTAAAATATTGACCAGGTCACCAGGAATAGCTCACTGCTATAGAATAAAACTCCAGAAACTTTGCTTCCTTATGAGAAAAGATAGGGGTCCTAGTTAACAGCTCATCTAAAACACCACAAAAACAAACTTGTGTCTCTTACTGGATCATTTATGACAAGATGTAACAATCAACTTCATAATGACTGCTGAGGGGTAGGAAAATTATAACCTGTAATTAGATTTCTAATCAATCAGCTAAAATAATGATTGAATGGTTAGCAATAACAATCATTATTAGATATTTATGAAAGAAAATAGCAGTGCTGTCAACAGAATAATCAGTTTCTTTCATCATTAATGATAGATGGAAAGGCAGGATGATAGACTGAAGTTTTTTTGGAAGGAAGTGCTCTAGATATGACAATCCAAACCATGATGATACAGTTATACACTGAAAAATATAACTTGTATCACACACATTCTTGTTGATAAATTCTGCAACACAGAACAAAAACTTGCAAATGAGCAAGTTCACATTATATTGTAACCAACATCATTTTAATTGTTCACAGTGGTGACATTATCATTAAAAGATAAATTCAGCAAGGCCTATTACTGTGTGATTACATAAAATTGTTGAGTAACTGAGTCATGATGATTAATCAATTAAGACTTTAAAATTTTACATTCAATGTTTCATAGACAATAAGTTATAGTTTGAAATAAAGTTAGTTTTGTTGCTTTGAGGAAAAATACAATGACTTTTTTGACTTACAGATTTGTAAATGCAATAACTGACTTTGTTTTTGTAATGCTTTGTGTTGGGGGAAAATTTATAATATAAAAGTATCATATTGCTCATTGATAATGAACAAAGTATGAAGTACAAAAACTGCGAACACTTTATTGTTCTTAAATATCTTCAGGTTAGCTTGATCACATTGCCTCTAAATAAGCTGTGTCCTCAAGACATCTCTCTTGGGTTTGAAGACCTGTGGTGGTCTTCCATTCTAATTCAATTCTAATATGATAACGCCATCAGTATTCATCTTTAAGATAAACCAGAAAATGCACAGATGCCATGTAACAGATTTTCTTCATCGGAAGTATCAGATGCTGGCAACTGTAGAGGATCTTTGTGCTCTTGTTTGTTACTCTAGTGTGTACTTAAGGAGTTATACTAAAATGTCTCTGATCAAATCCAGGCTCCGTGCACTATACTAAGTAGAGTTAATTGCTGAAGAATTTTAAAATCTGCTATTCTGGTTTATACTCTTTCCTGAATTGGCAATGGTGGTTCACGGCTAAGTTAGTAAGTCAGAGGCTTGAACAGAAGCTCAGGAGACACAATTCAAAATCAACTATGGCAGCTGGGGGTAACATTAAAGAAATAAAAACCAACAGATTATCATGAAACAAATCTTGTTTGCTCATGTCCTTTCGGGAAAGAAATATAATATCATTATCTAGTCTCTCCTTCATGTGACTAAACCCTCAGCAATATTTTAGACACTTCACTCCCATGAGATGCCTGATTTGGAATTCATCAGTCCCTTCAAGGATTAGGGATGCGCATTTAAGTTTGACCTTTTGGTCTTCTATCCTTCTGAGCGAACAAAATAAGCATCCATCTTATTATGTAATAAACTGCCTGTCACAACTGTACAAAAACAGTATAGGAAGAGTTACACCATATATCTGAAAGCCAAAATAGTGATCCATTTCACTGAATTCAGTCATTACAAGAATCTGAAACTACAAATCCTACTTCGTGCCCCGTTAATGTTAAATATAGAGAACAAGGGAAAGAAAAATAAATTAGGTAGTTGACAATTAAAATACCTACTGCATACACAAATGAGGATATATTGACTTTGTCAGTTCCCCTTTTGATAATTACACCAATAATGTTGCTATGGCAATATATTGAGCCTACGTGAGTCTGCTATATAATCTTACTGCAACCCACTGTGCAAAGACTTGTCTTTTTTTTGATGATCCACTTACTTCAACTGAAGGCAAAATTGTTTCTTTAAATACATACTGTACATTTCTCCATCCACTTTTTTTTCCTGCTCTCTGCACAAACTGGTGAGAGGAATGTTACATCGAACCACATGCTATTCCTGAGAAGTTTCTTATCATGAATAAAATATTTAATATTTATGTATTCTTTTACAGAAAGCAGCATAAATTTGCAGAAGAAAAGCTCACTTCATCCTGGCATTTTATTTCCCAGAGGAAGACAGGACTTAGGTAAAGCCTCCAATGACATATAGCATAGATGGGTGAGATCATAAATGTTTTTTTGAGGTAGTTCAATTTCTACAGAATGAGGGCATTGTTTTGCATAAATCCTTTAAAACCAAAACAGTTCCTGCCCTCTTACATTAAAATACAGTACATTATCATTTTATTTCCTATTCAACATCAACTTCCATTTACATGGGAAAAGACTAGAAGGTTTTCAAAGAAATCTAATCCAACAAAATCTGTAGGAGCCAAGTATCTATTTTCTGTCAGTCTCAATGCACACTTATTATGGATAATTTGTTACATGGGTTGGGGTGTGGTAGAAGAGAATGAGTAGAGTTACATTTTCACACTTTGTCTAAACTCACTTTAGTCTGGTTAGAGCCAGGGAGGATGCCGGGGATGAAATTTTTTTGTTGACCACTGAAGAATGTTAATTTCGCTATTATGTTAAGATTGCTAACATTACTGGTTATTTCATTAGTTTTTTTATCATTACAAGATTGTTCGTCTTTGCTGATTTCTTAATAAAAGATCAAACATACTCTTTTGAACTTTGGAACCTCATTATTTTGGATAATACATCATATAGTACCAGCCCCCATATTTAGTTTCTGAGCCATTTTGGTTTGTTGTCAGGTAACCGCTACAAGGGTCATGCAAGAAAATACCCAATATTTTGTTAAAGAAAAAGCTTTCTTTCAGTAGATGAGAAGAGGAGAGGTTCTGGATGAAATTTCAGAGCTGAAGACTTCTGGCCATTCATAGGGCAAATAAATTCCAGGATGTTCAAATGCTCTACAACTGGAGAAATACAGTGGGCATGAATAACTAAAAGGTAAAGGAGGGGAGGGTAGAGGATTTTAAAATTGAGGCATGATTAAGAATACACAGAGGTAATGGACAAACTGGAAGTAGGACAAGGGCAGCAGAATTCAAACTTCAAAGTAAATGTTATTATCAAAGTACATGTATGTCACGATATACAACCCTGAGATTAATTTTCCTGTGGGCATACTCAGCAAATCTATAGAATAGTAACTGTAACAGGATCAATGAAAGATCAACCAGAGTGCAGAATACAACAAACTGTGCAAATATAATTAAAAAGCAATAAATAACAAGAACCTGGGATAATGAGATAAAGAGTCCTTAAAGTGAGATACTTGGTTGTGGGGACCAACCAACGTATAGTAATCCCCTTTTGTTCAAGAGCCTGATGGTTCAGTGGTAGTAACTGTTCTTGAACCTGGTGATGTGAGTCCTATGGCTCTTGTACCTTCTACCTGATGGCAGCACTGATAAAAGTTTTTGATATCCTTTAATTTGTCATGAGTAAAATAAGGGAACCTGGGCAAAAGTGTGCTGGAATAGTCAATAGAGGTAACAAAGGCATAGGTATGGTTTCACTAGCTGAGGCAAGGGTGGAGTTGAGAAATGCCACAAAGATGAAATTAGTGAGCCCGAGTTGATTGGCATCTTCATTGCCATGGACATATCGGGCCAAAGAGTGACTATGTGGGATATCTTATTTGTCTGGTTCAAAACTTGCCTCTGGTCAAACACAACACCAAGGTTACAAACAGATTCATTCAGACAGATGCCAGGGAGCCCATCAACACTCTGTATTCTCTGTGCTTCATATAATGTTGAACGAATTTCCTGACTCAAAATATGTCATCAAGCTTTCAATTACTTGTTGACTTTACATCATTTGTTCAACCCCACCTACCATCCCCTGGTGAAAACTTCCACAAGGATTGGTTTTTAAACCCCTACAGAAGTCACACCTCCAGGAGCGCCACAACCTTGTCATGGTTTGGAGACTTTCATGCATCAATGACCCAGGGAGCTGTGTTGGCTGTAGTCAGGGCTTTATGCTTTGGCTTTTGGTAGGGTCACTCATATCAGACATGGCTGAGGGTAGTCCACCGGTCCTCCAAGTTCGGGGGGGTTCATCTCAAGGCTAACAGCCCTGAATGGGCAAAATAAATTGTTACAGAAACAGCAATAGAGAATCCTTCTATATCTGTGTGTAGCAGTTTGGCCAAGGACAGACAGGGATGGAGGACCATCATTCAGCAACGTAATGGCCAATAAGTACAGAAGTCACAGTTTGAAAAAAAAATCCTAGCTTTTTATGAAACATGATACTTGTAAATACAATTCCACCTATACAAATAAATCTGCTAAATTTATCTAATATGACTGCAAAACCAGAGTAATGAGATTGGGGAAACACGAGGAAATCTGGAAATTCAAACAACACACACAAAATGCTGGTGGAACACAGAGGCCAGGCAGCATCTATAGGGAGAAGCGCTGTCGATGTTTCGGGCCGAGACCCTTCGTCAAGACTAATGGAAGGTGTTCCACCAGCATTTTGTGTGTTGTAATGAGATTGGGTCTTAATCTGCAATTGTCTTATAAAAAGTTATAAGTTATTGATTCCTTTATTTCCACATTGTTGACAGCAAGCAATGATTTCGAATTGTCCACTCTTGTGTTAGTAATTTATAATATTAATTAAATAAAGTGGAATGCACTCGTGGAATTTTCTTCAGGGTTCGGAGGTTCGGCTCGGGGCTAATAACCCTGACTGGTAAAACAAAACTGTCACTAAAACAGCAATGTTCACATCTGGGTTCAAGAGTATTCCAGAGTCTCCACCTGGGACTTGCATGACTGGCAGTAGTGAAACCAAGAGGAAGCTACTGACATAATGAAGGAAGCCCTAAACACCACCAGGGATCAAGGACCTTCACTGCTGCCTTAAATGCCAGCGGCGTAACGGGCAGTAAGTACTTCTGGGATTGGCTTTTGGATAATAAGAATACCGTATTTTCTCAATTCACTTGTCATGTCAATTGAAACAATAAATTTACTAGCAACACACACAAAATGCTCAAGGAACTCAGCAGGTTAGGCAGCATCTAAGGGAATGAATAAGCAGTCGACATCTCAGGTCAAGGCTCTTCTTCAGGACTGGAAAGGAAGGGAGGAGATAGCTGAATAAAAAGGTGGGGGGAGGGTAAGGATGATAGCTCGAAGATGATAGGTGAAGCCAGGTGGGTGGGCAAGGGCTGGAGAGGAAGAAATCTGATAGGAGAAGAGTGGACCATGAGAGAAAGGGATGAAGGAGAGGCACCAGGGGGAGGTGATAGGCAGTTGAGAAGAAGTAAGAGGCCAAAGTCGGGAATAGAAGAAGGAAAGTGGATGGGAAAAATAACTAGGAGAAATCGATGTTCATGCCATCAGGTTGGAAGCTACCCAGATGGAATACGAGGTGCTGCTCCTCCACACTGAGAGTGGCCTCATCAGGCCCATCTAGCCTGTGCCAAACTATTAATCTACCTAGTCCATCGTTCTGCAACGGGACCAGATCCCTCCATACTCCCTCATGTTCCACTTAGACATTTCACCTTTCACCCTTAACCCATGACCTCCAGTTCTAGTTTCACCCAACCTCAGTGGAAAAAGCCTGCTTGCATTTACCTTGTCTATATCCCTCATAATTTTGTAACAGAGATGAGGAGGAATTACTTTAGCCACAGCGTGGTGAATCTTTAGAATTCATTCCCACAGACAGCTGTGGAGGCCAAGTCATTGGGTATATTTAAAGTGGAGGTTGATCGGTTCTTGATTAATAAGGGTATCAAAGTTTATGGGGAGAAGGGATAACAATAGGGTTGAGAGGGATAATAAATCAATCATGATGGAATGGAGGAGCAGACTCAATGGGCCAAATGCCTCAATTCTGCTCCTTTGTCTTATTGTCTTATCAGTAAGGACAGTACTTACATTCCAGCCACTTCCAATGCAGAGTTTTGCTATTGAATCAATGTACAATTGCACCAAGGTTAAAAATGCTGCCCTAAAGCTTGTGCAGTTCCAATGTATTTGTAAAGTGATGCCTATGGCACTTCACTATGATTCAGATCATTCACCACATCCACAGGATATAGACAAATTGATCAAATAGTTACTTCAATCAGCCGCATTAAAAACAAAAGGGGCTCAGGGTTATTTTGCTCTTTCACAGCCTCCAGACATTGAAATAAACTAAATTTAAAACCCAATTGAGTACTTTCAATCTTGTGCTAGAGGAAATGTGAATGCTGATTTGAATGCAAACAACAACATGATAGGCAGATAATACTTTTTATTATGTTATTAATTGGTTTAAACTTTGGAGGGAACTCATTGCAGATCTGCAAATGGTGGCACTGAAACCTGAGGGGGTGAATAAGGCGTTACTTTAACATCAACTGAAACACAGCACCTCCAGTTTAGTACTTAATACTGCTCTGGTTGATTGCCAAAAAATAGAACAAGCTCAAAAAGACATTATAGCCTTTTTTTTTGTTTGTTTTGTTTCTTTGATATTCAGCACATTACTAAAGCTCTATTCCAAAGAAAATCTTTGGAGGTTTTTAAATTCATTCATTAAGTGTATGAGTGTTCTTTAAACAGTATCCATTCCATTTCAGTCACAGGCAGTGGTCTTCAGAAAAGCCACCTTTCATTTAGAAAACATGTAGTCAGACCCATAACCCATGAGTTTTCACATCTGAATTTCTTAATCAATATCTGAAGGCTCGTGACTAGTGGTGTTCCACAAGGATCTGTTCTGGGACTTGAGCTGTTTGTTGTAAATGACTTAGGCAAGGCAGTAGAAGGGTGGGTTAATAATTTTGCAGATGATATTAAGATTGGAGGTATAGATAATGCAGAAAATTGTTGTATATTACAAAAGGACATTAATAGGATACAGAGCTGAGCTAAGGAATAGCAGATGGAGGTCAAACCAGAAAAGTATGAAGTGATACCTTTTGGAAAGTTGAATTTGAGGTTGGGGTACAAGGTTAGTGGCAGGATTTTTAGCAATGTGGATGAACGGGGATTTTGGGGTCCACCTCCATAGATTCCTCAAAGTTGCTGTAAAAGGATGTCTTATAGATTCATCCCATCATATGGAAAACCGTGGAGACAAAGAACAAATATTGATATAAGGAACAGTTCATCTTCAAGTTGTTTACTTACAACTTCTGTACTGTAATTGAACAAGTTCAAAAGCAATTTCTGAAAAGAACACGGGTTGCAAGATACATGATCCACTTACGTTGAACAGTTACTGCTGTGGTTATATATCATATACAGTATGTTTATACAACGTTAGCAGTTTTCACTTCCCTTCTGTAATTACCAGTTAATGTTATGGTAAAAAAAAATCCCACACTCAGGGTTATGTCTTATCGTACATCAGCAAAATGGTCTTTATTCATACGTGACCCTCAATTGTAAGAAAGAGATACTGAGAACAAAATACTTGAAGGCACTCATGTTTAGAGTCACTGATGTACATTATGATCACCTAAATAAATATCAGAAATAAGAAACATAACTGGAGACAAGAGACTGCAGATGCTGGGGGCTTAAACCCGAGATGTTGACAATTCCTTCACCCCTTCCACCACCCGACCCCCAAATGCTGCTCCACCCACTGAATTCCTCCAGCAGATTGTTTGTTGCTTAAGAAACACATTTGGTTGCCCCATGCCATTCCAACAACAGGCATTTAGATGCAACAAGTTAGAAATCAAGTGATTGGGTACAGAAAGCTGTCAGAAAGGGTTATGTTTCATTGTAAGATGGTTGGAGATCAGAGAAAGCTCGGCGCAGCTGTACAAGACTCTGGCAAGATTCCATCGGGAGTTCTGTATATAGTTTCAGCCTCTGAGGAAGGAGACAATGCAGTCAAGGTTAACTGGACTCATTTCTGGGATAGGAAGACTGACAAAAGATCTCACAGTAAATTATAAAATTCTAACAGGTATAGACAGATTAAAATAAGACTTTAAAGATTCAAAGTACATTTATTACCAAAATATGAATGCAGTATCCTACCCTGAGATCCAACTTCCCATGGACAGCCGTGAAACAAAAACATCATGGAACCCATTCAAAGAAAACATCAAACATCCAACTCGCAAAAAAAAACAAACAAGTAATGCCAACAGCAGGAAAAAAAAACAAGCAAAAAACATAAAAACATCAAACCACATTGAAACAATTTAGAAATGTTCAGTTCAATTTAGCGGTGTCATTCATTGACTACAGCCCTCAGAGCCAGTCTGCCCTGATCAAAATTGCACAAAATAGCAATTAAAATAAGGAGTAACCAGAAACACATGTAACATGAATTGCAGAGTCTAATCCAAGAACTACATCAATTAAACCTTCCCCAAGACCCTTATTAAGACCTTGGGCAATATCATATGGGATCAAGGCCGAGATGGCCAATTGGCTACACAATTTGCTCAGTGGTAGGAGGTAGACAGTGGTGGAGTGTTGTTTAGATGTTGATGACCCGTGACCAGTGGTGTGCCGCAAGGATTAGCACTGGTTCTCTGTCGTAGATATTAATGATCTAGATGAGAATGTAGTTGTATGGCTACTAAATATGCAGATGACACCAAAATAGGTCATATAGTGAACAGTGAAGGTGGTTGTCTGACATAGCAGGATACATTTTAACTGGAAAAGTAGGCAAGAGAATGGCTGATGCAGGTTAACAGACAACTACAACCTGATGCGTTTTGGGAAATTAAGCTAGTACAGGAGATCTACAATGAATTACAATGCTTGAGAATGTTCAGTAGAAACATCTTGGAACATGCATACTGTAGCTCCCTTAAAATAGCAACATAGGTAGACAGATGATGAAGTCATACAGCAAGTGTGCAGTTCTGTATAAAATGGTTGCCATTTTATACAGGAAAGATGCAACTAAGCTGGAAAGGATGCAGGAGAAATTCACTGGTGTACTGCCTGGATTAGAGGGCATGAGTTTTATGGAGCAATTAGATAGACTGTCTACTTCTCCTGGAGTAAAGGAGGTTCAGAGGAGACATTGTTGAGGAGTGTAAAATTATGAGAAGCATAATAGTGTATAAACATCTCAAAGCCCTACATAACCATTGTGAGAGATGAAAATATAAGGCTGGCTTCTGGTGAAGCTGTATAGCCAATCCCCTGTACAGTGGATAAAATGGGATTACAGAAACATTGATGGACTCCGACTATACCATTGACTTTGGACAATGGAGACTCAGGAGATCAATGACCAAAATGCCACTGAGCACTAAGGGCCCAATAAGAAGCAGCAGCAACAGAAGGAAATCAAATAGGGAGCCAGAATGGCAGTCATGGCTGGGGTGACTAAACCAAGAGAGAATAAATCTAAAGTAAGTGGGACGAGGTTTAAAGGGTTTGGAAAAGTTTTTCCCCGTACTCAAAGAGCAGCTGGTATCTGTACTAGAACAGTGAACATAGAACAGTACAGCACAGTAAAGGCCATTTGGCACACAATGTTGTGCCAGCCTTTTAACCTACTTGATGCTCTACGAAAGAGGAAGCAAGAACAACAGCAGTTTACAAGGCGTCTGGACAAAGATAAGTAAAAATAAGCATGATGGTCAACATAAATTCTATGAGCCAAAGGGCCTGCTGTACAACTCTTGACTCCATATATCAGTGGTGGATATTCAAAGCAAAAACAGGTTAATGCTCCCAATGCTAGCAGTAGTGGTCTCAATTATCAATCATTGTGGTCCAATGCATTCAAAACATTAACTTGCTCCTTTAATAGATTTGTGTGATTTTCCACAAATTTTCTGGAGAGTCACAGGTGAAAAATGTTGTTAATATTGTAAACTGCATATGTTCATATATTACTTTCCTCTGACACTTTAGAGTTCAGGAAGAAAAAAATCTAGTTTGCAGTACTGGTATAATTATACAAATCAGGGAATTTTGGCATCATAGAAGCTCTCCCTAATTACAATGTACTATGCTTAAGGTTCCAAAATTTGCTGATTTAATGGGAGGTTTTCACTAAAACACCCATCACTTGCAGGGTGTAGGTGGAGAGCAAAATGGCAATGTTTTAAACACCCTCCCTCATCAGTCTGAGGTGGCTAGGTGCGTGGGTTGGTGAATGATACATAATTAGACTCCTAGAGTTATAGAACGTAGAAACCAGACCATTTGGCCCAATTCATCCTGAATCCCACATAAGCTAGTCCTATTTGCCTACATTTGGTCCATATCCTTCAAAACCTTTCCTATCCACAAACCTATCTTTTAAATATTGTAATGGTACCTATCTCTACCATTTCCTTTGTCAACTCATTCCATATACCCATCACCCTCTGAGATACACATGCCTCTTAGGTTTCAAGTCCTTCCCCTCTCACTGTAAACCTCTCAGGGAAAAAGACTGAGACCATCCACATTAACTGTGCCCATCATGATTTTATACGCCTCTCAATTACGAGTTCCCAACCTAGGGTCCATGGATCCCTCGGTTAATGGTAGAAATCCATAGGAATGAAAATGGTCTATAAGGTCACCCATCCACCAATTTCACTCCAGAAAAAGCAATCCTTGAAATTCAAGCCCCTCAACCCAGCAACATCAGTGTGATACTTTTCTGAACTTTGTGTACCTTAATCATATCCTTCCTATAGTATGGCGACCAGAACTGTGCACAATATTCCCAATGAAGTCTCTCCAACTTTTTGGTAGGAACCAAAAAAGTTTGGCCAACATTATGTTTCAGTTTGAAAACACTGTTGCAGCAGCCTTTTCAATAGGAAGGTACCGCCTAAACCAGAGTCAGGTTTATAATCCCTGAAATATGTTATGAAATGTGTTGCTTTGCAGCAACAGTACAGTGCAATACATAAAACTATAAATTACAATAAATATGTTTACAGTAAGTACTGTGCAAAAGTCCTAAGCACCCTAAATTTTTTATGTGGTTTCAGATGATGGCCTCCATAGAGCCCTGATCTCAACATCATTGAGGCTGTCTGAGATTACCTGGATAGACAGAAGCAAGCAAGACAGCCAAAATCTGAAGATGAACCATGACAAGTTCTCCAAGATGCCTGAAACAACCTACCAGCCAATTTTCTTTAAAAAGTACATGACATTGTACCCAAGAGAACTGATTCAGTTTTAAAGGCAAAGGGTGGTCATAACAAATATTGTTTTGATTTACAAACTGTAGTGTTTTTTTTTACTGTTTACTGCTCTTTATAGTAAATTATTTTTATATTTAGAAACTATTCATTATTTTTGAAAGCATCTCCACTTTACAGAATGTTTTTACATGTGCTTAAGACTTTTCCACAATAATATATAAAAGCAAATTAAATTAGTACAAAAAAAGAGAACAAAATAATGAGATAGTGTCCTGGGGTCAAAACCCAAAATTTGGCGAAGTCAGAAGTTTAAGGCCCAGAAGTCTGCAAGTCTGGAGGTCAGGCCCAGATTTCAAAGTCCTGTGACTGGCGATTCATGGGGTCCATACCTAGAGGTTGCTGAGGTTCAGATATCGGCAAGTCTGCCAGTTGAAGCCTGAAGGTAGAAGTTCCTGGGTAGACATGTCTGGAGGTTGGAACCCTGATGTCCATGAGTCCAGGCCAGGGACTGGATAATACCAGAGGACATCCTTTTAAGGTGACTGGAGGAATGTTTAGTGGAGATGTTTGAGACAGATTGGTTTGTTTGGTGTGTGTGTTTTTTTTTTACACAGATAGTGCTGGGTGGCTGGATTGCAATGCCAGGGCTACTGGTAGAAGCTGATAATTAGGGACATTTAAGAGTCCCTTAGATAGGCATATGGATGAAAGAAAAATAGAGGGTTATGGGCTGTGTAGGAGGGAAGTGTTAGAGTGATCTTCAAGTAGACTAAAATATCAGTGCAGCATCATGGGCAGAGGGTCCCGTACTGTGCTGCATTGTTCTATGTTCTAATTACAGAACCACAGAAAGGTAGAAACAGTCTGAGATGGTAGCAGCAGTGAAGCGACTCAGAATGGACATTCTTCTGAAGAGTACTACTGTAGCAATATTCTGAAGGTACAATTAAAAAATAAAATGCCAAGAAATCGATTAGCAAATATGCTTCAATGAAGCTAAGGGAATTACGGTGCAAGGCAGACATGTAACACTGGGGAAGTCAGGAAAGAGGCAGAGAAAGCAAATGGGAATCTGCAGCCTGTCCTAAAATTAAACACGAGCTGTGTGAACTCTCTGCACTTAGAATACATAATCTGTGCTCAGCACCTGCAGACAACTACATTGCAGAGATTGCAACTCTGTTAGTAGGAGTAATATGTCATTCAAACAAAACATGTAAGCTCCAAAATATCACACAAATGCCAAACTATTAATCTGCCTAGTCCCATCGACGTGCACTTGGACCATAGTCCTCCATATCCCTCCCAGACATATACCTATCCAAATTTCCTGAAATGACTATTCAATCAGAGCCAGTATTCATCAGTGGATCAGAGATGGAGAGAGTCAGCAAATTTAAATTCTTTGGTGTTATTATTTCAGAGGGCCTGTCCTGAGCCCGGCACGTAAGTACAATTATGAAGTAATTACAGCAGCAGCTCTACTTACTCAGGAGTCTTCAAAGACTTGGCATGACATCTAAAACTTCAACAAACTTCTATAGATGCGTATGGAGAGTACATTGACTGTCTGCACTGCCGCCTGATACGAAGGCACCAATACCCTTGAACAAAAAATCCTACAAAAACTAGCAGATGCGGCCCAGTCCGTCAGGGGAAAAGCTCTCCCCACTATAGAGCACATGAAATGCTGTCACAGGAAAGCAGCATCCATCATCAGAGACCCCCACCACCAAGGACATGCTCTCTTCTTGGTGCTGTCATCAGGAAGAGGTACAGGAGCCTCAAGACTCATTCCACCAGGTTCAGAACATAGTAACCATCAGGCTCTTGATCCAAAGGGGACAACTTCACTCACCTCTGAAATGTTCCCACAAATGATGGACTCTCTATCTCATGTTCTTAATATTTATTGCTTATTTATTATTATTATTATTATTAATTCTTTCTCTTTGTATTTGTACAGTTTGTTGTCTTTTGCACACTGGTGGAACTCCCAAATTGGTGCAGTCTTTCATTGATTGTTATGCTTATTACTCCATGGATTTATTGAGTATGCCCACAAGAAAATGAATCTCAGGACTTTTTATAATAAATTTATATTACTTTGCTCATTCTTTGGAACAGCACTCACTGTCTTTAAGAGAGAAAAAAACCGATTAGTTCAATGACTTACCAGAAGCCTGGATTTAGCCTTTAAAAATGTGTTCATATATTTCACCTTCATATATTTATAAAGTGCTATTATTGCCCATGTTAGTTTAGTTTAGTATTTTTTTTTCAATATATATTTTCTCATATATATTTTCAAATTTTTTTTTCTTTTTTGATGATTATTTTTGTTTTTTTTTCATATATATTTATATAGACTTGATTGATCTATGTACCTTTTGTTGATTGACGTTTAATAGGATATTATTATCCTATTACTAATGTAATTTCAAGTTTATTGAATTTGTAATCTATTCATTATCATCTGTTGTTTTTTTTTATATGAAATTTAATAAAAAGATTGAAAAAGAAAGAAAAATGTGTTAAAATGTCACCAGAGCTGCTGGGCAAACCGAATTCAGGTAGCTAATCAAGCTTGATCAAATCTAGTGCCAATTGTGGTGATCTCGAAACTGTTTGTTATAAAAACCTACCTTGTTCACTACTTTTCTTCAGGGAACGAATTCTCCCATCCTTTTTTGGACTGTGTCCTCTGAGTGATTACATTCCCAGAACAAAGTGGTTGATTATTAACCACAATGACAAAGCAGGTCTGTGGTATTAAACCAAAATGTCTGATCAAAATAAAAATAAAATGATACGAACAACTTAGCATCAACTCGTGTGAAGAAGGTACAACAGCAGCAGGACACACACCACCAGGTTCAAGCATCAGGCTCTTGAACAAAAGGGGATAACTACGCTCATCTATTGAGATGTTCCCACAACCAATAATCTCATGTTAAGAATTCTTTACCTTGTTCTTTCATGCTCTTGTTATTTACTACCACTTATTTATATTTACATTTGCACAGTTTGTTGACGTCTATGCTCTACCTGATCTTTCATTGATCCTGTAATAGTTATTATTCTATAGATTTGCTGAGTATGCCCACAGGAAAAAGAATCTCAGGGTTGTATGTGGTGACATACATGTCCTCTGATAATAAAATTTACTTTGAATATTTGAACTATGAATTCAAATGTCATTCAATCCAATCAATTTGCAAATTCCTTCTCATGGATATCCAGGAATGATCTCCAAGATAAAAAAGCTAACAGAACAAGGGGTAATCTAGCAACAATTTTATTCATAGAATATCTTTAAGTCAACATCAAGAATCACCTATCACAATCCTTGAGTGCAATCTATCATTCGTTAGATAAATCCACCAGCAGTGTTATGTCAAGTATTTTGTAAACCTTCATAAACTGTGCCATGTGTGCATTCAGTGTGCACATATTTTTGTCACAGGAAAAAAATTTGCACAACATAAGATTTTTGCGCACACTGACTACTAAAAATTAGAGGGAACATTGACTCTGAGTGAAGTTCAATGCTTATCATCAAGAATGAGCCAAGTAAGCTGCAAGACTGAGTCCATGACAGGTGGGAACGAATGAACATCATTAACCTACTTGACTTTTGGACCTTGTTCGCATCCACCTATCTGCTATACATACTTCAGTCCATGACAGAACTCAAACAAGTGACCCACCCACATACTAATGTAATAATTATTCCATTTATTTTCACCAAGCATTACCTCCATTGTGCAAGGTGGTGCTACCATTACACAATAGGATTTATTTCAAACAGACCACAAATAAAGGTAAAAATGGACTCGGCCAATCTGTAACTTATCCCTCACTCTACCATTACCATGAAGCCAAGGGACCAGCCCTGCTCAATGAAGAGTCTAGAAGCTGTTGGTAGATGTGATAACTGACCTTTCCAAAAAGAGTGAGGTAGCAGCGCAATTACAATGACTAAGTACCCTGCCATCGACCTCCTGGAGGTCAGTATTTAGCTAGAAACTCAATACAATCCAGCCATACAGTACTGTGCAAAATGATAAACCTGATTCTGATAGACCTGGTGCCTATTGTGGACTGAAAGTGGGAAGAGGGCAGGGAGAGGGGAATCATGGGAAGGGAGAGGGGAGGGAGCAGGAAGCACTAAAGAGATATTTTATAATGATTAATAAATCAATTGTTTGGAATCAAATGACCTTGCCTGTTGTCTCAGGGCTGGGTGTGTCTGCACACTTGCCACTCCCCACCCTGGCACTCCTTCTCTGTCACCTGTCCCAAACCCTTTCCCTGGTGCTCCAACCTTGCCATTCCCAACATCGTTTGCTCCCACCAGATTTGCAAACTCACTCTCCACTCCACGTTGACAAATGCAGTACTGTGCAAAAGTCTTTGGTACCCCAGCTATATAAGACTATTGCAGAGAACTGTATATTATGGTTAAAGAGGGTTAATTCTCCTTGTGACCTTTTGGCACCCCAAAACCTTTCAACTAGCTGCAAAGCAAAGTCAGGTTGTGTACTCTCCCCTTGCCTGGATGAGTGTGATGTGACTCCATCAACAAGACCACCATCCTAGACAAAGCATCCCACTAATTGTCATCTCATTGACACCATAAATTTATTCCTTTCACTACTTGTGCATGGTCACCAGCAAACATAACACATTTCTTTTACAGAACATTAAAAAAATAGCAGCAGCAAGGGTCCCCGACTGAATAAAGTTCATCTTCAAAAATCTAAAAATCATAGTAGTCTGCCCAATTTCCACCTATACGACTAGGCAGCGAACATTCATTGTCTTACCTTTTGGTCTCATTTTTATAATCAATCCGACTGCCCAATATGGGTGACAATGGAGCTGAACTCTACTAAGAATATCTCCATCTCTGCACTTCTTGGATCCGCAGTCCCTTTTCGTACGCCTAAGCCAACTGCTAATCCTGTCATCAGGCACACCCCGAGAGTGTGGGCTCAGTTCAGAAAGCATAGTGGTCTCCATGGCTTCTCTCTTTCGAGTCATATTCTACAAAATCATCTCTTCCAGCTTTCTATACGTGATTCAACATTTCAAGACTGGTACAGAAAGGGCATCAGACGCTTTAAAGATTTTTTTTAGACAACTGTTTTGCATCATTTGAACAACTGTCTGCAAAGTTTAATCTACCCAACACTCATTTCTTTAGACATTTGCAAATTAGACACTTTATCCGCCCTCTGATACCAAACTTCCCTGAGACACCCAACACAAGCTTCATTGATTTGTTTCTCTGAATGAATCCATTGTGTAAAGGTCTAATATCTATTATCTGCGACAAGCTGGCGACTCTGAGAGAAGCCTTGCTTGACAAAATTAAAACTGCCTGGGAGCAAGATTTAAATTTTTCAATGTCAGATGAGGTGTGGGATGAAGTCCTCAAATTAGTTAACTCAACCTCTTTATGTGCCCACCAATGCCTGTTACAGTTCAAGGTCGTACACAGGGCCCATGTGTCTAAAACTAAATTATCTCGTACTTACCCAGATATTAATCCCCGTTGCGACAAATGCAAAAGGGGTGAGGCTTCCCTTATCCATATGTACTGAACATGCCCTAGTTTGGAAAAATACTGGAAAGATGTCTTCCAAACTCGATCCCAAATACTTAATCACAATTTGGAACCCAACCCTTTGATTGCTCTTTTCGGCACCTCCAGAGAGGGGGACATGCACCTAAATCTGACTAAACGTCACACACTGTCTTTTGCCTCTCTGTTGGCCAGGCATGTAGCTTTGCTCAAGTGGAGGGATGCTGCCCCGCCCACCCGTGCTCAGTGGCTCAGGGACATCATGTCCAGAATACACCTTGAGAAGATCCACTATTCAATCCTCAATTTAAGACATGAAGTTCCAAAAGGTGTGGGGACCCTTTCTTGAATATTTTCAAAATTCCCAGCCAGACTAAAGGTCCATTCTCTCTCCCTTTCCTCAGTATATAAATCCCTGACCTTCAGCATTTTCTGGTAAAACTCTTCGGACTCAAATTTGTTATCATACAACAGCCTATGTAATAGAAAAATACACCTTCTCTATACCAATGTAGCTCTGTGGGGACAAAGGTTCTGTTTAACCCTTTTTGCCAACACATTGATGGCTTGGAGTTGGGGACTGGGAGAGGTGGGGCAATAATCAAAGCATGTTTGTACTATGGGTGCATCTCTTGCATAAATGTGAATTGTACATTTGATACCTTTGTTATGCACTGCACAATTCTCCTTTGTACTATGTTCTCTTTATTTTAAAAAACAATAAAAATATTGTTGAAAAAATAGCAGCAGGAGTAAGCCACTTGATTCCTCAAGCCTGCTAATCTACAGCAGGCCTCAACTCCTACTCTGTACCAGATCCCTGCAGCCCTCAAACCCCCATTCTTTCAAAATAATACAACTTCCTCCACTTTACATTACATATATATATACACACACATAAGCAATTTGCACTAATTTGTCTTATTTTGGCACACTGGTTGTTTATCAGTCTTTGTTTATGTATAGTTTTTCACAAACTTTATTGTATTTACTTTGACTTTAAATTATTTTAATGAGCCAGCCTCCAAAACCCTTAGGCACAGAGAAGTCCAGAGGTTCACCACTTTAGAAAAGTGTCACAGAAGCTTTAGATTTCCTTCATCTCTGCCACATCTGGTACAAGGATGAGGCTTTCCTTTCTAGGATATCAGCGATGTCCTCCTTCTTCACAGAACGAGGTTTCCCTTCCTCCACCATTGACGCTGCCCTCACTCACATCTCCTCCATTTCCCAAACATCCATGTTCACCCCATCTTCCTGCCACTTTAACAATGATAGAATTCCTCTTTTCCTTGCCTACAACCTTTGAGCCTCCATGATCAACACATCAACCTCTGCAATTTCCACCATCTCCAAAGTGATCTTACCACCAAACATATCTTTATCACTCTCCCTCTCTCTGCTTTCCACAGGGATTCCCCCTCCATGATTCATGTACATCCAACCTTCACACTAATCTCCCTCCTGCCACTTATCTCCACAAGCGGCCAAAGTGCCACACCTGCCCTTTCACTTCCTCTCTCATTTCCATTCAAGGCCCCATAGTCCTTGTAGGTGAAGCAACACTACACCTGCAAATCTGCTGGGGTTTCCTATTGTGTCTGCTGCTCCCGATGTGGTCTCCCCTACATTGGTGAGACCTGTTGTAAATGAGAGGACTGCCTCACCAAGCACCTCCATTCCACCTGCCAAAAGCAGAACTTCCAGATGGCCAAACATTTTAAGTCCAATTCCCATTCCTGTTCCAACATGTCGTTCTATTGCCTACTCTTGTGCCAGATGAGGTCACCCACCAAGGTGGACGTGCAACACTTTATATTCCATCTGGGTAGCCTCCAACCTGATGGCATGAATATCAATTGCACCTTCCAATGAAAAAATTCCTTCCATCTCCCCTCTTCTTTTTCCCCACTCTAGCTTCTCACCAGCCTATAACCTCCCCCAGGTCCCCTCCTCCTTCCCTTTCTCCTATGGTCCACTCTCCTCTCCAATCAGATCCCTTCCTCTCCAGCCCTTTATCTTTCCTATCCACTTAGCTTGACCTTTCACCTTCTAGCTATCCTCCTTCCCCTACCTCCACCTTTTTATTCTGGCATCTACCCCTTCCTTTCTGGTCCTGAGTAAGAGTCCCAGCCTGAAACTTAGACTGTTCATTCATTTTCTAAATGCTGCCTGACCTGCTGAGTTCCTCCAGCATTTTATGTGTGTTGTATACAATCTTTTAGTTTCATGTGGCAGAGCAACATGACTTTATACAAGACGGTCGAGTGAATAGACCCTCATACATACCTTGGATTTCCAATGCATATTAAGGCTGCTATCGTTCATTCAAGATCAATGCAGCACACTAGTGTAAGAGTTAGCAAAACACTTTACAGCACCATTGTTCAGGGTTCAATTCCTAGCACTCTCTGCAAGGACTTCTCCCTGTGGCTGTGTGAGTTTCCTCTGGGTCCACTGGTTTCATCCCACATTTCAAAAATGCGCAGGTTATGGAAGCATGGTAACACTTGCAAGCCGCCCCCAGCACACCCTCAGATAGTGCTCGTTGTTGATGCTGATGCATCATCAATAACTCACTCTGAGACATAAAGGCGAGATATCAGCTTTTATTGACTGGAAGAAGGAACAAGCAGTGAGTGACCACCATACTACATCCTGGAGACTGAGAGGCCGGGCTCAGACCTCGATCGCCTTTATACAGAGGTCTGTGGGAGGAGCCACAGGAGCAGTCAGCAGGGGGAGTGTCCAGACAGGTATATGTAGTTCACCACAGATGCAAACAACACATTTGTTTGAAGGGTTTGCAGGGCCCAAAACGTCGACTGTACTTTTATTCCACAGATGCTACCTGGCCTGCTGAGTTCCTCCAGCATTTTGTGTGTGTGTTGCTCGGATTTCCAGCATCTGTAGATTTTCTCCTTTGTGTTGATATAAACAGGTTTTGATGTACGTATGACAAATTAAGCTAATCTTTAGATGTTCTAGTTAAAAAAATTGCCTCTGGCACCATCATTTGGCCACAATGGAAATTGCATATTCATTGTTCTTCCACGTAAACAAACTTTGCCCTACATTTTGTCTGGATGCATGATTTACCTGCACGGTATGCAAGTAACTAACACTGCTATCAAGATCCCTAATTCAAGTCTCAACAACCTCAGTGGTAAAAGCCTGCTTACATTTACCTCTCTCTACCCCTCATGATTTTGTATACCTTTATCAAATCTCCCTTCATTCTCCTATACTCCAGGGAATTAATCTTAATCTGCTCAACCTTACCCTATAACACAGGTCATCAACCCCGACAACACCTGTGTAAATTTTTTCTGCACACTTACAAGGTCGTTGATACCTTTCCTGCTGGTAAGCGACTAGAATTGCACATACTACAGGTTGCGTACCCCTTATCTGAAATTCCTGGGCAGGAAGTTTTGGATGTTTTCCTATTTTGGAATGTACAGTGAAATAGCTTGGGATTGCCATAATTTCCGACTCTGAATTTATATGCTATCAGTAAGCAGTCTTTGTCTTGCACTTGTTCATCACACATATGTACTTAACAGTAAAACTTATTCCGTACCATTAATACAATGAAAATATAATGGGTGCAGGGTAACAAAAGCAGCACAGCAACGTAAGGAACACTTGCATCAGCTGTTGAACAGCAACAAACAACAGCAGGTTTTCAGTCCCCACCTACAATGTTTTGATTAAAAGGTTACAGTACCCTGTATTTTCATTTTACTTTTTTTTATAGTTTTAATGTAAGATACAAAAACAATCAGCACTGTAGACTTGTTCTGGTGCTAGATTTTTGAGATCAGCAGATGCTTTAAAAATTTATAGCATGCCTTTTCTTAAACTACAGCAACCAGCCTGCTGAATATTCAAAATTACCTTAAATTTCCAGTTTGTCGTAATAGATCTTTGCTCGTTTCATGATCAGCATACCATTAAGCAGCAGATGTTCATGCCGATTTTGATGACATGATCAAAATTTTTATTTTTTGCTTTATGCCGTGTTTTTCTATTTTTCTTTAATTTCCATTCATTACATATGTGAGGTCACTTCTCAGAACTGTCTGATCTGCAGAGACCTTGTATCAGTGTCTTGTGACATTTTCCATTTGTGATGTAATTTCAGCACTCAAGAAAGATTGAATGTCGGAGGATTTTAAAGGTTTCTGGATAAGGGATACTCAAACTGTACTAGTACTAGGGATACTGAAACCTGAAGGGGAACTTCTTCACTCAGAGAGTGGTGCTAGTTCTTCACAAGTTGCATTGCTATGCAGTTAAAACCAACAGCGCAAAATAGCACAAGTTACAAATTATCTGACAGATGAAAAGCTATCTGGCCTGACCTAGCCCAAGGAGGTGATGCAAATGCCGAATTGAACCTGCATCGAGTGTCAATGGTGGGTTCATTTGCAACATTTAAAATAGGCTGGATAGGTACATCGATGGGAGGGATATGGAGGCCCAGGTGCATGTAGAGAGGACTGGGCAGTAAAGCAATTTGAAACCAACTGGATGGGACCAAAGCTATATTCTACGTCTATGATTATGAAACAATAACTCCGTTTCTCTTTCCACAAATGCCATCTGACCTGCTGAGAGTTCCAGCATATTTTAAAATTTCAGATCAGGAGTCTCTGACTAAACCATTCTATGGGCAGAATAAACACCTCACCATCCTGCTCCCATTTTACTTTAACTCCATGGCCTCTGGTGACTGATCTTTGAGAAATAGATTCTTCCCATCTGAGCCCTTGCAATGCAATTAAATTTCCCCTTAAACACAAGAGACTCTGCAGATGCTGGAAATCTTGAGCAACAGGCACAAAATGCTGAAGGAGCTCAGTAGTTCAGGCAGCATCTATGGAGAGGAATAAAAAGTCAAAGTTTCAGCCTGAGCCCCTTCATCAGGACTGGAAAAGAAGGGGGAAGACGCCAGGATAAGTTGGTGGGAATAGGGGAAGGAGTAGAAGCTGAAAGGTGATAGGTGAAGTCAGATGAACGTCGACTCATTATTCCTCTCCAAAGATGCTGTTTGACCTGCTGGAGTTCATCCAGCATTTTGTGTAATTTCCCCCTCAGCGGCCTCTACCTTAAAGAAAACGACTCAACCCTACTTAAGCTTCCATCATAATTCCAGTGCTCAAAATTGTCCCTGATAAATAATTGTGAGTGAAGATTTTGCAGGGCTCTTGTTTATGTGCGCATAATTGCATCCCAGCATATATATAATGGAAGATAAGACTTGGGAATATTTAAATACCTACATTGTTCAATTAACCCTTCTCATGTCATCAGAAGTTGAAGCGGTAGACTACTTGGCCAGTCAAGCCTGTTCTGCTGTTTAATGGCTGATCTAATTTTGGCGTCGATACTTTTCTGCCTGACGTAGAACAACTTGCAAACTTGCAAACTTGCAAACTTATTTATCACTGACGCAATTCACTCCCGGATATCCCTAACAGAGCTGTGGAAGTATTTGCACCACAAAGATATGCAACGAACAAGTTGCTGGAGGAGCTCAGCGGGTCAGGCACCGACTGAGGGGGCAAAAGGGCGGTTGATGTTTCGGGTTGAACCCCTTCATCTGGAACCTTCGAGACCCTTCTGAAACCAGATCAGTTGTCCGTTTCCATTTGCTGGAATTGAACCTCCTGCAATCATCAGCGAACTGGTCGACTGATCCATGAAGAAGCAGCCCACGGGATTTTTGCCACACCATTGTTGATTCCGACTTTGAATGCAATGCTGATATTATATAAACATTTTCATTAAGCGAGCCACCGCATTTTTTTCGGAAAATCCTGCTCCAAATATATCAATTACCAAATGAGATCACACAGGGTGCTTTTTCACACACAGAAAAAAAAAACAGGCGCGTTTACTAAATAATCAACTTCCGATCAACCCTGCTTCACTAACATTTACAAGCGACTCCATCATCCTCTTTACAAAATAACTCCTAATTGAGTGGCCGTGTTGCACGGAAGGCGGTGGGATACATAAGATATTTCACTCACCGGTCGTCATGGTGGAAACTTCTTCAGACTCCAGCCGGACAGAAAAGTTGGCAGAGGCAGACAGAAGAACGTCTGTGAATCTTATTTACCGCCGATCAATTACAACCTCCAAACGCCGCGGAAGTCGCTTAAAATGTCAGGTCTTTTTTGTACAGAAACACGGGGACGCCCGCGAAACCGTTCCGGCGACGGGGGAGATCACAGACAAATTCAGGCGGAAAGGGACTTTGCTCGGAAGTGCAGCGCAGTTTGCAAGGCTTGGTTTCTCTTCCGCTAAGAAAATTAATTCTCCGATAAAATCATCAGGAGAACATTCCCGCCCCCTAGACTGGATAAAAGCGATATACGGCACTGTAACCTGAGAAATGAAATGAAATGCAAATTTTGTAATTTGTTATTTGTAACCAATTCATTACCGTTACATTGGTTAGATGTCCCTCTGTCTCGCTTCTCTCTCACACACACAGCTTGTCTCAAAGTAAAATTCCCACAGATCAAAATGGCAAATTTGTCCGATTTAACTTTCCAAGGCCAAAGATTCTTGCAATATTTTATGGATATTTCAGTCCAGGTTTACACTGAAGAAGCTCGGCTGTGTTTCCATCCTCATACATATTTTGGATCTCCAATGCATATTAACACTGGTATCATAGATCCTTAGAACGCTACAGCACAGGAACGGGCCCTTCGGCCCCTCTAATCTCGGTGCTAAACAATTAATCTGCCCAATCTCGTTGACCTGCACCAGCACCATAGACCTCCATAACCCTACATCCGAGTAGCTATCCAAATTTCTCTTAAATGTTGAAATCAACCCTGCATCCACCGTTCCACTGGGAGCTGGTACAACACTTTCATCACCCTCTGAATGAAGAGGTTCTTCTTCCTTGAGTTTTTAGGGCAGCTGTCATCCACAATGTTGCATTACTGCCATCTTCAGGATTTATTGTCCCTCATTGTCCATTCACTTGACTGCCAACTGAATGAAGAAGTTCCCCCTTAAACCTTTCTCCTTTCACCCTTAACCCGTGGCCTCTAGTTCCAGTCTCAGCCAGCCTCAGTAGAAAAAACTTTCTTGCATTTACCTTATCTATACCCCTCAATGTTGCATAACTCTATCAAATCTCCCCTCAATCTTCTCTGCCCTAGGGAATAAAGTCTTATTGAACCTTTCCCTATTCTCAGGCCCTCAAGTCTCAGCAACATCTTCGTAAATTTTCTCTTAGCTTTCCTGTTGGAAGGTTCTGTTGATGTTCTAATGAGAAAGGATGAACAAGATTTGAGATGTGCAACACTGAGTCAAGTTAATGCAGCATAAGAAGACGTTTAGGTTAAGGTTATTGTTACGTGCATAACTACAGTGAGGCACGACGAAAAGAGAACACTTGCAGCCTCTTTACTGATACAGAAACACAGAATATAAAATGTACAGTACATGAATCAAGCAAGACAGTGAAAGGAGAGAAAAATTGTGCACAAAATCGAGATCATCTCCTTCTGCTTCTGCCCCCCCCCCCACCCCCACACTGGGGCACAGACCATCAACAGCATCTCACCAGAGTAATCTTTGCTTCAGATAGCCCACAGCTGTAGCCCATCATATGCCTTCCAGACAAAGGCAGGCTCCCCCCACCCTCCCCTTTCCCAGGAACGAGGTCTCTGGGGACTCTGTTGCCCATTTCCGTAGTTCTGAGTTTTTATGGGATGGGGTTGCTGGCCTCGTGACTAACCCTCCTCCATTCGCAGCCGGGCTTGGGACCATCCATTTCACAGTCGCAAAGGCAGCACAAAACAAAAGAAAAAATCACGGTCCATGGTAGTGCAAGAGGTGATCTGTAGCGTTCCATCGCTGAGATAGGGTTAGGGTCATACAGAGCTAATGTGTCACTTGTGTTAATCACCCATAGATATGCTGAGGGCAGCCAGCAACACAATCCTTGAACGTGTTGTTAACACAAACAGTGCCTTTCTTTGTATGTTTCGGCATGCATGTGATAAATAAATCTGAATCTGGTTTGAATCTAAGGCAGTTCAAGAACCAGATGTTTGTCGGAAAGTAGCTCCTTCTGAAAGTGTGGGAGTTCAGGCCTCTGTAACTCCTGCACAGTGGTAGCAGCGCAAAAAGGGCATGAGCTGGATGGTGGGTAATTTTAATGAGAGATTCAAAGATTCAAGATTCAAAGTACAAATATGTATGCAGTGTACAGCCTTGAGCAAGGCACTTAACAACACATTGCTCTGCGACGTCACCGGTGCCAAGCTGTTTGGGTCCTAGTGCCCTTCCCTTGGACAACATCGGTGGCGTGGAGAGGGGAAGGCCTGCAGCTTGGGCAACTGCCAGTCTCCCATACAACCCTGCCCAGGCCTGTGCCCTGGAAACTCCAGGCGCAGATCCATGGTCGACCGACGGATGCCACCACCATACAGCCCTGAGATCTGTCTTCCCACAGACAGCCATGTAACAAAGAAACACCATGGAACCCATTCAAAGAAAACATCAAACACTCAACTCATAAAAAAGAACAAATCATGCAAACAGCAAAATAAAGAACATAGAACATCAAACCACAAAGTCATTGAAATAGTCCAGCAATGTTCAGTTTAGTTCAGTTCAGTTCCTGAGGGAGCACCTGTTGTAGATGCTGCCGATACTGGGAACGGCTATGTCCACTACTCTTACATTCCTGTGCATTGGAATTGCAATACTAGGCCATGATGCAAACAGTCAGGGTACTTTCAACTGTGCATACACACAGTAGAAGTTTGTTGGACTATTAGGTGACGGCCAAACCTCCTTATCATTCTAAGAAAGTACAGGGGCTGGTGAACATTCTCTGTGAATACATTTAATTTACGTGCTCAAGATGTTAACACCCAGGAATTTGAAGTTGCTGACTCTCTGCCTCTGACGCACCAATGAGGACTGGTACCTGATTCCCTGGTTTTCCTTTTCAGAAGACCATGATTAGAACATAGAACAGTACAGGCCCTTTATCCCATGATATTGTGCTGACCTTTTAATCTACTCTAAGATCAATCTAACCCTTTTCTCCACCATGGTCCTCCAATTTTCTATCATCCAAAGTTCAAAGTTCAAACTATTTGTTATCAAAGTACTATATGTATGCATTATGCAACCTTGAGGCTTGTCTCCTTACAGGCAGCCACGAAGCAAAAAAATCCAAAAGAACTCATAAAAAAGACCAAACACCCAATATGCACAGAGAGAGAGAAACAAATTGTGAAAACAATAAGAATAAACAAATAGCATTTACAATGAAAATGAGTCTTCAGACACAAAGCCCAGAGTAGGCCCACAGCCTGAGCCTCAGTTCAGCACATAGCAGAGTAAACATTGCAGAGCCCACAGACACGAAACCTAGAGCAGCTAGAGCAGGACACAACCTCAGCCTCAGTTCAGCGTACTGCGGAGTAAGCATCATGGAGCACACAGACACAAAACCCGGAGAAGCCGGAGCAGGCCACAGTCTCAGTGCTGCAAAGTAAATGTAACAGAGCAGCAAGCAAAGCTGGCCCAACCCTCACCTCTGGACCTGACACCCTGCCTTTTCAATTCAGCTAGCCCGCCGTTTTTAAGATCATCCAAACATTGGGTCATTCCTCACTCCAAGACCCAGGCCCTGTCGTATCAATTCACTCTGAGCCTGGACCCCACCACCACATTTCAGCCCGTACCTGACCTTTTCAAATCAGCCTAGCGCGTAGTTTGATCAAACCTTGCTCTCAGCTTAGGTGGTCAGGCCCTATATCTGCATCTGCTCCGCTCCATATGGCGCCTCAACTCCTCCTCGAACATTGCTTAGCCTCGCCTCGTCTTCACTTTGCACCCACACACTTCAACCATCGACCTCAGCCTTGCCTTCGCTCGCCTCGTTTACCACAAATAACAATAATTTTTTTTTACAGAAAAAGTGTTATTAATAGAGTTTAGCTTTATTTCTTTTTTAGTTAACCACCAGTGAGTGGTTGTATGTGCCGTTCTGAGTCTCTTAAATGTACCAAATGTATCTGCCACTATCACCAGCTTTGGCCACACGTTCCACACACCCACCACTCTGTGTATAAAAGTCTACTTCAGACAGCCCCCTCTATACTTTCCTCCAATCACCTTAAAATGATGTCTTCTCATATCAGCCATTTCTGCCCTGGGAAAAAGTCTCTGATTGTCCACTCTAATCAGCTTGTACACCTCCATCAAGTCATCTTTATCCTCCTTCACTCGAATGAGAACCTATCCTCACAAGTCGCCCCCTCTAATCTTGGTTTTATTGATAAGATTGTTATTGATGCACCACTCAACCAGGTGTTTGTGGTCGCTCAGTAATGAGTTATTTTCTAAGGAAGATTTTAGAGCTACTTGTTAATTTTAATGAAACAGGACTGATCTGAATTTGTTTATGTAATAAATATTATAGTGCTGCTTTATTTTCTGTGCAAGTGAAAAACATGCCTGATCTCATTCATTTATGCTGACTCATCATCACCCATTATTTAACTGTCAACACTGATGTTGTCAGCAAACTTATAGATAGCACTGGAGTTGTACTGAGGCACATAATCATGGGTATAACGAGGGTACAGCAGAGGGCTAAGCATTTGTGTTGATGGTCAGAGAGGAATAGAAAGTCATAAATACAAGAGATTTTGCCTTTGTTGGAAATCTTGATTGACACACATGCACACCCATGCACACACACTGCTGGAGTAACTCAGCAGGTCAGACAGCATCTATGGACGGGAATAAACAAGTCAACGATTCAGGTCAAAACCCTTCATCATAAGTGACCCAGGATACACCGACTTCTCATTGCTACCATCAGGGAGAAGGTACAAGAGCCTGAAGACACACACTCACTGTTTCAGGAACAGCTTCTTCCCTACCGCCTTTGTTCTGAATGGACCTATGTATACAAGCTCACTACTTTTTTTGTCTTTTATGCCCTCTGTACACTACTTATTAATTTAATTTAATATGTTATTTTGTTATTGTACTTTACAATTTTATTATTATTCTGTATTATAATGTACTGCTGCAGCAAAACAACAAATTTCACAGCATACGCCAGTGATATTAAACCTGATTCTGTTTGGGTGAAGGGTCCTGAAGGAGGGTCTTGGTCTGACACATTGACATTTTATTCCTCTCCATGGAGGGTGTCTGACTTGCTGAGTTCCTCCGACATTTTGTGTGTGTTGCCCAGAGAGGTGAAGATGTTACTGAACTGTACTGGTTAACATCATTACTGTTGTCCGGATGGTCCAGGAGCGAGTCATGAGTCAGTGAAATATTATCTGCTGTTAACCTGTTGTGCCAGTAAGAAGTTAAAGGGATTCAGGTAATTTCTAAGGTTAAATTTCATTTGCACCATAACCATCCTCCTTAAGCTTCATTATGGTGGATGCTAATGCCCCCAAGGTTAGTCATTGAGGCAGGTCAATATGCTCTTCTTGGGCACCAGTACAGTGAAAGCTGAAAACTGCATTGGATATGCCAGCTGGTTCAGTTGTAGAGATCTCTAGCATTTGAACCAGTCTGAGCTGGACAGTTTTCATGGGTTCACCTTCTTGAAGGGAGCTCTGACATTGGCCTTGGAGACTGAGATCCGGGATTGACTGCTGTGGCGGGGACTCACGTGGGACTGCCACTATCCTCCCTTTCAGAGCTATTCCCACCAGTGAATGGTGCAATGTCCAAGGATGAAGCAAGTTTTAGGCGAAAGATACAAAGGGTGGTTGGTGTGTAAAGCAAAATAATCTGCAGTGATCTGGAACATACTGCATGTCGGACTGTTGAAAATAGCAGAGCTTACAGAGCTTGGAACTGGAGCAAAAATTGTCTGCAGGACTAGGTATGAATAGCAGGGAAAGGGACTGGCAGTAAACCAACCTGGACCTGATGGGCCAAATGGTCTCATAATGTGCAAAATGCAACTAGACAAGAATATCATCAAGTTCACAAGTCTAATTATGAGTAGCTAATATAAATAATCGCAGAGAAAGTATTGATGGTACTGTTACAACACTGTGACTGCTCTGAAGCCTTGTCCCGCTACATAGATTGGGCTCGGCCAGAGGTAGATCCTCAGATGTTTCGGCTTGTGTAATTTTAATGCCCCATTTGTACCTGTCTGATATTAATACCATCATTAATTGACAGTACGGTAGCGTAGTGGTTAGTATAATGCTTTACAGCATCACTGATTAGAATATTGGAGTTCAGTTCCTGTACGGAGTTTGCACGTACTCTCTGTGACCGTGTGGGTTTCCTCCGGGTGCTCTGGTTCCCTCCCACATTCCAAAGACGTACGGTTTAGGAACCCGCAGGTTTTGTTTACTGCGGACTGTCACTTTAAAAGAGCGCTTCAGTGAGGCAGGACGATGATGTTGTTCACTGACTGACTCTCAGCTTGTTAACCTTTAAAACAAGGACGTCGACAGTCACAATCAGAAGTCAGAAGAAGAAAGAGAGAGGAGCAAACCTGGAAAAGGTAGCAGCTCCAGCTTGTCAAAGCTGGGGAATTTGGAACTCTGCTATATCCACAAGGGTGGGTCGGTTATCGATCCAGTGCACATCGAATGTGTGGCTGTCACTTCGTATAATCCAAAGGAGTGGATTAAGGAATGTCCTGTGGGACCACTCAAAGTTAACCCTTGCCTGGGTACGTTATGTGGTAACTCCTTGAAGACAACATCCCCGTGACAGATCACTTTGTGGATCGGGAACGGCTCGACGGAAGATCTTTGACCACTGATATTTATTAATTACCATTGCAGAACCTGTGAAATTCAACGTAATTGCCTTCTCGCGAAGTTTTACCTTGGATTACAGATATCTCTCTCCCATCACTTACTCCATGGATGAGCTTAATTTTCATACTTTACCATCTCAAGACTCTAAGCCCCGTTCCCCCAAGCTCAATAGTTTGGGACTTATATTTACACAGTCTACACATAACACTGTTAACCTTTGTTTATCTTGGTTAAGTTGCTATATTATAAGTAGATACTAATAAAGATAGGGTTTTAACACCAAAACCAGACTACAAGTGTGAACTCTATTGCTGCTGGTTCGTTTCTAAATTGTTACAGTTTGTACCAGTTAATGAGTTGGGGGCAAGCTATATTGACGTCGGAAACATGGCGACACTTGCGGGCTGCCCCCTGCACGTCCTTGGACCGTGTTGGCGGTTGATGCAATTGTCGCACCTCACCAACGTGTTTCGATGTAAAACAGCAGTAATCAAATATACTGTAATCTAGGTTTATTTCCCCTGTTTTATAAATCATTATGTTGTATATTGACTGTACAGAAAAGGCTTTGTGTTTGTCCAGTCAGAAATGTGTAAATTATGACTCCATGACTCTAAGGCTTTCAAGACTTTGAAAGGCAAAGTAAACAACGGGAAAGCATAAACATTAGTCTTTGGGATTAACTTGACTTGTTCTGCAGGGTGTAGCTGCCTTAAACCACATTGCCGATCACATTCTGTTTAGTCTCGGTACAGTACCGTCTTGTGCAGCAGATTAACTCACTGCTTTGCTGTGTAATACTCGATTTTCTTTTTCCAAAATTCCCAAGCAATAAGGCTGATCAACACCTCCGCCCATTAACCCAGCATTCCACACCTCCCACCACCACTACTTTATCTATGTATATAAGCCATCTTATGTATTTATATTTATTGTGTTTTTTTAACTACTGTGTTCTCTATCTGATTGCTTTTTGTGCTGCATCAGATCCAGAATAACAATTCTGACTGGCTGCATCACCATCTGGTATGGGGGGGGGGGGGTGGCGGGGAGGAGGTTTGCAACCACACAAGATCAAACTAATTTGCAAAGAGTTGTAAACTCAGTCAGCTCCAGAGTGGGCACCAGCCTCCGTAGCATTCAGGACCTCTCCGAGGAATGATGACCCAAAAAAGGCGGCGTCCATCATTAAGGATCCCCATCTCCCTGGACATCTCCTCTTCTCATTGCTACCATCAGGGAGGAGGTACAGGAACCTGAAGACACACACTCAACGATTCAGGAACAGCTTCTTCCCCTCTGCCCATCTAATTTCTGAATGGACATTGAAGCCATGAAAACTACCCCACTCTTTATTGCACTATTTATTTAAATAGTATATATATATATTCTAGATATGCATATTTACTGTATATTTAACATGTATTTATTATATATATATACACATATACTTAATTTTTAAAATACAGTTAACAATTATATATATATAAAAGACCCAGGAGCAGAATTAGGCCATCTGGCCCTGAGAGTGTGTTCCACCATTCAATCATGGCTGATCCTTTTTTTCTATCTCCTCCTCAACCCCAGTTCCTGGCCTTCTCCCCATAACCTTTGATGCCATGTCCAATCAAGAACCTATCAATCTCTGCCCTAAATACACCCAACAACCCAGCCTCCACGGCTACACATGACAACAAATTCCACAAATTCACCACCCTTTGGCTAAAGAAATTTCTCCACATCTCCGTTTTGAAAGGGCACCCCTCTATTTTGAGGCTGTGCCCTCTTGTCCGAGACCCCTCTCCATGGGAAACATCCTTTCCACATCTACTCTGTTTAAGAATATATATATGTGTACAGTCCTTACTGTAATCCATACTTTTATGAGTACATATTGCATTATACTGCTGCCGCATAACAACAAATTTTACAACATATGAAAGCTGGTTCTGATTCTCCCTTACTAGAAATGACACACTTGGATCATTGACCAGTGAATTGTTCAGTGACTGAGAGAAATTCCTAGCAGACAACTGCTGAGAAAGCACATCTCTGTCCTGCAGAAACAGTTGGTCCTTAACTACCTGTCCATGACTAGACTGCATTATTGGTTACCACCTTCAGCGACACTGTGCTTTTCTGGGAAACCCCATTGCGGTCTTAAACTGCAGAGCAGCAGCACCAGAGATTCAGGTGAAACCTGGAACCCAGGAGCTGTGTCGGGCAGGTTGGTGGAGCTGTGAGGTAGTCCTCTACAGAAGAGCCACGCCCGTATTTTGAAACGATGATCGTTGGCTCCAGAAACCACAGCCAGAAGAAACATCAACACTGCTTGTATCATTCAGCCCCACTGGTTTATCTGTTAATCAGAGCCAGTTGTATTCAAAAGACTTTCTTTTAATGTATGTACAATAGAAACATTATTATTAATTCTTTTTCATCCAGTGTAGCCAACATACACAAAAGGCATAAGGTCATAGGGCAATAGAGGCCTTTCGGCCCAACCAGTCCATGCTGACCACAAACACCCAGCTATTCCCAGTTCTCCGCTTTCACCCCATATCCCTCCTTCCTCTCCCTGTACCTATCCAAGTACTTCTTAAATAATATTACTGTACCTGCCTCAACTACTTTCTCTGGCTGTAACAATCTTCAGACGAGAGGACCCAGGTACAGAATAAACTCAGGACTTGATAGTAGAAATTAATGATGAAGATTTATTGGGAGAATAGTACAGGGAGTATTCAAACTAGAGCTCACTTACTCAGAACTTGAGTGATAGTTCACACAGAATTCGACTGGGACTCAATGATGAGCGCTGGTCCAGACTAACCTTAATTAGAACATAAAACACAGGAACCCCTTGTGGGTGGAAATCAAAAACTAATCACTTAAGAATGAGAAGCATAAGGAAACCGTACTCATGTAGCAAGTGTCACGAGAAACATGGTGACGGCTTAATGATAAAAGTAGTCACTAAACAACTCTAGTAAACTCAAATATATGTATGACATTCAGGTGAGTACCTGGCTCCCCTCGCTGGTCCAAAGGGTTCATGACACCCAAAGTTCACTCCATATACTCACCACCCTCTGAGTGAAAAAGTCACCAATAAGGTCCTTGTAAACGTTTCCCTTCTGACCCTAAACCTATGCACTCTATGTTTGGACTCCCCTACCATGGGAAAAAGATTGCTGTCATCCAACTTACCTACATCTCTCATCGTTTTAAACACTTCTATCAGATCAACACACACAAAATGCTGGAGGAACTCAGCAGGCCCGGCAACATCGGTGGAATAGCATCTATTACCCAGTCCTGATGAAGGGTCTTGGATCAAAACGTCGACCATAAGAAGGAAATCCACGCAGTCATGGGGAGAATGTACCAACACCTTGCAGACAGCAGAGGGAAGTGAACCTTGATCGTTCCTTCTGTATAGCATTATCTAACTGCTACACTGTTCTGACTTGCTCAAGAATTGGAATTGGAATCAGGTTTACTATTATTGACATATGTTGTGAAATTTGTTATTTTGTGGAAACAGTACAGTGCTAGACATAAAAAAAAGTTGCTTTAAGTTACAATTAAAAACCAAAATAAATAAATAGTACAAAAGAGGAACAGTGAAGTGGTGCTCATGGGTTCATGGACTGTTCAGAAATCTGATGGTGGAGGGGAAGAAGTTGTTCCTAAAATGTTCAGTGTGTGTCTTTAGGCCCCTGTACCTCCTCCCCGAAGACAGCAATGAAACAAGACATGTACTGGATGGTGTCACCTTCTTAAGGAACTATGTTTGAAGATGCTATCAATGGTGGGGCATTAAAAAATTACTATAATTTACAATAAATAGTCAAACATCCTCTCCTCTTGTTGCTGCCATCAGGAAGAAGGTACAGGAGCCTCAGGACTCACACCACTGGGTTCAGGATCAGTTATTGCCCCTCAACCATCAGGCTCTTGAACCAAAGGGGATAACTTCGCTCATTTTCACTTGCCCCAGCATTGAAATATTCCCGCAACCAACGGACTCACTTTCAAGGACTCTCATGTTCTCGCTATTTACTGCTTTTTTTATTATTCTTATTTATTTCTGTATTTGCACAGTCTGTTGCCTTTTGCTCATTATTTGAATGCCCAAGTTGGTGCAGTCTTTCATTGATTCTGTTATGATTATTATTCTATGGACTTATTGCGTTTGCCCACAAGAAAAATGAATCTCAGGGTTGTATATAGTGACACATATGTACTTTGATAATAAATTTACTTTGAACAAACAAACAAATAGCGCAAAAGAATGAGGTACTATTCATGGCTTCATGGACCATTCAGATTTCCGACGGAGGAGCAGAAGAAGCTGTTCCTGAATCACAGATTTTGTGTCTTCAAGCTCCTGGCCCTTCCTCCTGATTTGTAGTAACATGAAGAAGGCTTGTCCCAGCTGGTGAGGGTCCATAATAATGGATACCATCTTCTTGAGGCACCATCTGTCAGGGTCACTAGCGGACTCAAGTGCAGTAATCTCAGATAGTCCAGCAATTCAAACAAAGCAAATGACTTACTACAGAAATTAACCAACAAAACAAACAAGAACTCAGGCAAACTGTACAGAATCTTGAAGAAATGAAATCACTCATGATACACAGAAGAACTCGATCAGAGTTTCACCAGACAAGGAGCCATGGTGACTGAGCAAAGCGGAGTTGGCCTGCTTTCCTGAAATACACCCAGGAGCACGTCAGAGTTCAGGACCAATCAGACAGCCCTGGTGTCCAGACGAGGCAGTAACCCCCAAAAACTATAACTACAATGCAAGAGATTGAAAATCCAATGCTAATTACATTACCCAAATTGAATAAAAGTGATAAATACAATCCCCATGATCCCAAATGGGACACCTGCAAAATAAAGTGAAAGAACAGACAAGACAGCCTAAAGACAAACAATTAGACATAAAAGGTAAACAATCCAAGGACCACCACGTACCAATGAGGAAATACAATCCACATACTGGCTGAAAAAGATACCAGCTTTAAAAAGGACTCTTGGTTGTAACACCATCTTTCCAAGATGTCCTCAATGGTGGGGAGGCTTTTTATTTAGTGTAAGGAAATAAAGGAGGCTTCATGACGTTCAGGCTGAAGTCTGGCGAAGGCAGGTGAAAAGCCAATGCTGACGCTCTGGACAATCTCTGAAAGCACCTGCCATTCTGGGCTGAGTTGTGGTTACAGAGAACAGCCTGCACTAATGCACACAGGAAAGTGCAGTTCTGTTGTTGCTAAACATTTCACAGTTGCCGGATTACAAAACCACAAAGAAAATGAGACACTTCTGAAGGGACCAAACTCCCTGCTCGCAACCTGACATAGCGAGGGTCCCCCTTTGTGATTGCAAGCTGCTGTCCATGCAGACAAGGTTGACTTTTGCAATCATGGATATTACCATGGGAACTGGATGAGGCAGCCTGTTCCACCATACCTATGCAGGGCAGCAGACTCTAAACATCTCTTGGGTCATCATGATTGATGAACGAAAAATGGAGGGAGTGAAGGGTAGATTAAAAGGTCAGCACAACATTATGGGCCAAAGGGCCTGCACTGTGCTGTACCATTCAGTTCTGTGTTCTAGCAAACTCACCAAAACTTACTTGCCAAAAACAGACCTGCAGGTGAACTTAGGTCACAAAGTTTGACACTTCAATCATTTATATAGTAACCCTCTTGTCCATTTCTGGCTCTCCCATGGCACTGTACAGCCAGTGAAATACTTTCTGAAGTGTTGCTGTTGTGATGTGAACGAGGTCACTGGAGAAACACTGAAACTAGTGGCTTTAGAAGTGTTCTATTCAACAGAAATGATCAATAGGCATCATATTGAGATACTCTTGGAAGATGAGGGCTCCCGACCCAATACTACATGACATTTTTATATGCTAAAGATCAAAGGTAACAGCAGGACTAGTCTGTAGTTGCAATGCATCTACAATGCTTCCTTTGAATGAGATATATGTAGTTTTCACACAACTTCTTTGCATCAACAATCCATTCAACCAAAATGATTGTTAATCTCCACAGACAGCCTCCACAGAGACTGCAATCTTGCACGTGCAGGCAACTGAGGTCTACTTCTTCTGAGACGCATTGTAAATTCAATTTGCATCCATATTCAAATCTGAAGATTGGTTGCCAGTGAAATCAATGTTTGCTATATACCCTAACTCCAGAACACACCCTGTCTGTTGCCACTGTTGTAATCTAATTAGCAAATTTGTAGCATCGGAGAGTAAGTCAATATGGATAACAGGCCTTTCAGCCCAACTCTTTGATACTAACTAAAGTGCCCAGTCCACTTAAACGAGTCCCATTTGCCTGCATTTGACCCATATCCCTCTAAGCTAGGGGTTCCCAATCTGAGGTCCATGGGCCCCTGGGTTAATGGTACAGGTCTATGGTATAAAAAAGATTGGGAACCCCTGCTCTAAACCTTTTCTATCCATGCACTTATTTGGATTAACTAGAGACCAACACAAGAAATCTGCAAATGCTGGAAATCCAAAACAACACACACAAAATGCTAGAAGAACTCAGCATTTGTGGAAGAGAGTAAACATTCGATGTTTCAGGCCAAGACCCTTCTTCAGGCCCCTTCCTTTTCAGTCAACTGGTTACTTTTTTCCATAGATGCTACCTGACCTGCTGAGTTCCTCCAGCATTTTGTGTGTGTTGCTTTCGATTAACAAGATACATAGATTACAACAGGGAAAACACTTCAAGAAAAAAAGTTCTATCTTTAAGGATGTCGATGTGGGATAAACATTGAACAAGACAGCCCAACTTTTCTTTGCCTTGAAATATTTTAAATCTACCTGAGAGGAGAGCTCACAACCTTGAGTATGGTCCCATCCAAAAGGTTTCACATCCACCAGGTCTAAACTATATGGGTATGTCATCCAAGATTCCTGCACCCAGGTCTTTTCAGTGCGTCTTAAATCCACAAGGTAAGAGTTCCTCCGATATGAAATACCATAATAAAGCATTTAGGTCCAACTTCTTCCAATGAGAAAGCAGAACATGAACAACATGTGCCTAAGCAGGAACATGCACAGCTGTTAGTATTTGTCTTGAGCTGTAAACCGTCAGAGACCACCTGTCTCAGGGAGGCCACAATGCAGTGAGGATACTCCCGTGAGACTCATAATAATAGCTGGTAAATGGTGAAGCATGTAAATTATACCTAGCTCAATAAAAGTTGAAGGTGGAAATGAAAGGCATTTTTGTTTCAATACAGTGAGCATTAGGTATTAAAAACTGTTCATCCAACGTCTTTATCTTCCGCAGACCCCAGCTCTAAAGACATGGCAATCATTTTCCAGTATCATGCCAGCTCATTCAACATCTTGAAGTGCAACATGCCCCAAGCACACTCCAAAATCTAACAGAGTCAGAAAATGTTGAGGTCACTCAGCAGATCAGGCAGCACCTATTGAGAAAATAGATTGAAGACCCTCTCTCCACTAAAAAAAAATAGATGGCAAGGGATCGAGGACAGCTTGTAACTCAATGGATCTTATTATAACTCATCGTATGCAATACAGATGCTGGAGTCCGGAGAAAATGCTGGAAGAACACAATGGGCCAGGCAGCATCCATGGAGAGAAATGGGGGGGGGGGCAACGTTTTGGGTCAAGGTCCTTCATCTGGACTTAAAGATAAACCTGTCAACACTCCATTTCTCTCCATAGATGCTGCCTGATATGCTGAGCCATGCTGTGCTATCTTCATGCTCTACCATTAGGCAGGAGGCACAGAAACCTGAAGTCCCACACCACCAGGTTCAAGAAAAGTAATTTCCCATCAACCACTCAGTTCTTGAACTAAGGTGAACAGTCATAAACACTACAGTTTAGCAACAAGATAACCACTTAGTTCATTTTGACTAAAATAAACTTTATTTTCTTTTTCCCCAGTCATGTTCTTTCTTTAAAAATTGTGATCAATGTATGTTTAATTTATATTTTTTCTCCTATAGGACAGCCTACCTGGTGGGAGTGACAGTGGCCTAGCCTCCGGCACAGAGGACGGCCCTGTAGCTCAGAAGGGTAGGGTTAGAAGAAAGAGGTCCATAGTAATAGGGGACTCAATAGTCAGGGGCTCAGACAGGCGTTTCTGTGGAGGTGACCGGGAGTCCCGGATGGTAATTTGCTTCCCTGGTGCCAGGGTTCGGGACGTTTCTGATCGCGTCCAAGATATCCTGAAGTGGGAGGGTGAAGAGCCAGAGGTCGTGGTACATGTAGGTACCAATGACATAGGAAGGAAAGGGGAAGAGGTCCTGAAACGAGAGTATAGGGAGTTAGGAAGGCAGTTAAGAAGAAGGATCGCAAAGGTAGTAATCTCGGGATTACTGCCTGTGCCACGCGACAGTGAGAGTAGGAATAGAATTAGGTGGAGGATGAATGCGTGGCTGTGGGATTGGAGCAGGGGGCAGGGATTCAAGTTTCTGGATCATTGGGACCTCTTCTGGGGTAGGAGTGACCTGTTCAAGAAGGACGGGTTACACTTGAATCGTGGGGGGACCAATATCCTAGCGAGGAGGTTTGCTAGGGCTACAGGGCGGAATTTAAACTAGTAAGATGGGGGGGGCGGGAGACTATTTGAGGAGTCTATGGGAGAGGAGGTTAGTTCACCAGTGGAGCAAGTAAATAGACAGTGTGTGAGGGAGGAAAGGCAGGTGATGGAGAAGGGATGCGCTCAGCCCGAAGATGTAGGGGAGAAGAAAGAAAAGGATAATAAATTTGAATGCATTGTTAGGGATGGAAAGAGAGGAGGAGATGGAGAGTATCTTAAATGTATCTATTTTAATGCTAGGAGCATTGTAAGAAAGGTGGATGAGCTTAAAGCGTGGATTGATACCTGGAATTATGATGTTGTAGCTATTAGTGAAACATGGTTGCAGGAAGGGTGTGATTGGCAACTAAATATTCCTGGATTTAGTTGCTTCAGGTGTGATAGAGTAGGAGGGGCCAGAGGAGGAGGTGTTGCATTGCTTGTCCGAGAAAATCTTATGGCAGTGCTTTGGAAGGATAGATTAGAGAGCTCCTCTAGGGAGGCCATTTGGGTGGAATTGAAGAATGGGAAAGGTGCAGTAACACTGATAGGAGTGTATTATAGGCCACCTAATGGGGCGCGTGAGTTGGAAGAGCAAATGTGTAAGGAGATAGCAGATATTTGTAGTAAACACAAGGTGGTGATTGTGGGAGATTTTAATTTTCCACACGTAGACTGGGAAGCTCATTCTGTAAAAGGGCTGGATGGTTTAGAGTTTGTGAAATGTGTGCAGGATAGTTTTTTGCAACAATACATAGAAGTACCGACTAGAGATGGGGCAGTGTTGGATCTCCTGTTAGGGAATGCGATAGGTCAGCTGACAGATGTATGTGTTGGGGAGCACTTCGGGTCCAGTGATCACAATAGCATTAGCTTCAATATAATTATGGAGAAGGACAGGACTGGACCTAGAGTTGAGATTTTTGATTGGAGAAAGGCTAACTTTGAGGGGATGTGAAGGGATTTAGAGAGAGTGGATTGGGTCAAGTTGTTTTATGGGAAGGTTGTAATAGAGAAATGGAGGTCATTTAAGGGTGAAATTATGAGGGTACAGAATCTTTATGTTCCTGTTAGGGTGAAAGGAAAGGTTAAAGGTTTGAGAGCACCATGGTTTTCAAGGGATATTAGAAATTTGGTTCAGAAAAAGAGGGATGTCTACAATAGATATAGGCAGCATGGAGTAAAGGAATTGCTTGAGGAATATAAAGAATGTAAAAGGAATCTTAAGAAAGAGATTAGAAAAGCTAAAAGAAGATACGAGGTTGGTTTGGCAAATAAGGTGAAAGTAAATCCGAAAGGTTTCTACAGTTATATTAAAAGCAAGAGGATAGTGAAGGATAAAATTGGCCCCTTAGAGAATCAGAGTGGTCAGCTATGTGTGGAACCGAAGGAGATGGGAGAGATTTTGAATGATTTCTTCTCTTCGGTATTCACTAAGGAGAAGGATATTGAATTGTCTAAGGTGTGGGAAACAAGTAAGGAAGTTATGGAACCTATGACAATTAAAGAGGTGGAGGTACTGGTGCTTTTAAGAAATTTAAAAGTGGATAAATCTCCAGGTCCTGACAGGATATTCCCCAGGACCTTGAGGGAAGTTTGTGTAGAAATAGCACGAGCTCTGACGGAGATCTTTAATATGTCATTAGAAACGGGGATTGTGCCGGAGGATTGGCGTATTGCTCATGTGGTTCCATTGTTTAAAAAGGGTTCTAGAAGGAAGCCTAGCAAATATAGACCTGTCAGTTTGACATCAGTGGTGGGTAAATTAATGGAAAGTATTCTTAGAGATAGTATTTATAATTATCTGGATAGACGGGATCTGATTAGAAGTAGCCAGCATGGATTTGTGCATGGAAGGTCATGTTTGACAAACCTTATTGAATTTTTTGAAGAAGTTACTAGGAATGTTGACGAGGGTAAGGCAGTGGATGTAGTCTATATGGACTTCAGCAAAGCCTTTGACAAAGTTCCACATGGAAGGTTAGTTAAGAAGGTTCAGTCGTTAGGTAACAATGCTGGAGTAATAAAATGGATTCAACAGTGGCTAGATGGGAGATGCCAGAGAGTAGTGGTGGATAATTGTTTATCGGGATGGAGGCCGGTGACTAGCGGGGTGCCTCAGGGATCTGTTTCGGGCCCAATGTTGTTTGTAATATACAGAAATGATCTGGATGATGGGGTCGTAAATTGGATTAGTAAGTATGACGATGATACTAAGGTAGGAGGTGTTGTGGATAATGAGGTGGATTTTCAAAGCTTGCAGGGAGATTTATGCCGGTTAGAAGAATGGGCTGAGTGTTGGCAGATGGAGTTTAATGCTGAGAAGTGTGAGGTTCTACATTTTGGCAGGAATAATCCAAATAGAACATACAGAGTAAATGGTAGGGTATTGAGGAATGCAGAGGAAC